>NC_141326.1:8680000-8747500 GCF_037954235.1 Aulostomus chinensis
ACAGCATCAAAAACTATATACATCACTGTAAAAGTGTTCATAAATTGTTCTGTATTCTGAATTGAAATTGAATATGACTGACAATAACAATTGTGAGGCTTTTATGAGGCTATTCCCACCTCTCCCTCCCTCTCATACACTTGGACTTACTGTAGATAAATGTGCCCCTCCCCCCTCTCATGCTTAGCTGCATGAAAGGGGGGAGGGGCACATTCCTCACACATTCCTTATGCAAATCAGGCTGCTGACTGGCTGGCATAAGTAAAGAGAAGTAACGATATAGCATGCCTCACTGTTTGAACACAAATGTGCATCTAGAACAACTAAATCAGTCACTTGTAGCTCCATGTCTGAGTCCACTCCAGCAAAAAATTGCTCTTTGTCTTCACAGTCAACGGTAGGCTCCTCATCCAAGTGTCCGAGTCGGATGACTGAAGCACCATTTCTTCCTCTGCCAAAAATCACTTACTGGCCATCTTTTCTCTCACTCTCTCACGTTCACCAGCATCGACTATGAAAACACTGCTTAACGCAGCCAAGCTAACTTTCCGCACGGCAAGTATGCAAGCGCCTTGTTTTTACCTACCAAACTTGATACAGTTTTTTTCATCTGTTTATTGGCTAAAAGAATATCTACTTCCCATCGGGTAAAAATTTCATAGGCTAACGTAAGACTCAATCAAATGATGCATGGTCTGTTCTGTAAACTGGGGGCTGGTTGGCATTTCGGCGCTGTAGCTCAACAACCCAGGCACTGATTGGCTCGTGTATGATATATCTGCGTTCAGCAGGACCTCGCCATGACCTAACAAGTTGTGTCACGTGGACTAAATCAATACCAGCAACTGTTTGAGGCATCACAGAGAAAACTAATGGTAATGTTTTAAATACTGAGCTATGCTAATGTCCAAGTAAAAAGTAGATTTCACTGGAATTACAGAATGTTTGAGGAAACCATACCAACCAAATACTCCACATCTATGGACTCTTAGTGATTAAATGAAAAGCAGCCTGTTTTCAAATTTGGGCTGTGATAACATCGGGAGTACCAAGTTCGTATGTAGGTATTTTTCTTTGCCTGCCGCCTGCCTAGTAACGTTCTAACTCAGCTCTGGCTACAAGTAACTTTATTCATCGTGATTGGGTGCTACTTAATCGCTCGACCACCAGGTTTCGTGTGCTGTACTCAATGTAGTGATTGCCGCCTAGTGGATATGTGTAGTAGTGTTGGGTTTCATTTCTGGTCTGCCATGTTGTTTTTCAGTTGAACAAAGCGCAGCCTGCAGTGTGCATGCAACTTGGGTTTCTCCCCACATTTCGGCCTGGAAGTAGATTTGTCTGTAAATTCACATATAAAATATTGTGTAAATTAATGTTCATGAAGAAATTATCCTGTAGTGGGAGAATATTGTTTGTTTCCGTCAGATGAATACTGACTGTTGAGCTTCAGTTAGTGGCTAGCGGGGGGTAGCATGTGTCGGGGAGGTTGTGCTCGGCTTGTTGCTGTGCTGTTCATGTGTTGCAGTTGAGAAAGAGCAAAAATTCATGAATGTAAAAACTAGTGTCTGTTTAAAAAGGCAGTAACTTATCGTTTATTTCATAACCACTGATGTTTGGCATTATAACTGCAATTGCAATTCATGTATGTATGTAGATATACTGTGTGTGCAAACAAGTGCTACATTTTATTTTGTATTGTCTTTTTTCAGTTTTACAAATCACAATCAACCAGTAAAGCCACACCTTAAGAAGAAGAAGTGTTTATTGGAGTTTTTTGTTCGCTATCTGTGCTAAGAAACGCAATCGTGGTGACAGAATATTTCGAACGTGGTGTAACATGAACAGATACGTTCTTGTATGCCATTTAAATCTGTCGAATACCAAAGTTCTTTATGCAGTTGTTTACCACTGACAGTACACTGCGGCTTAGGGGTTAAAACATGAAAAGCTGATCTGTAATTCACCATTTATTTTTCTAGTTTCAATTTACCTGCAGTATTATTGAACAGCCATCATATTTCATATTGCTTTTGTTACAGGTCACAGGTTTGGGCTTTTTTTTTCTTTTTATGCTTTTTAATTGCTTCAAATAGCCTTGAAAATAAAATGTTCATTTTTATTTTATTATTTACATGTGGCTCAGTAAGGTTATACTTTTAATTTGAACCTGTTACTTTTTCAAACTACATGAGCTAACTACTTTTAACTATTTTTAACCATTTAAGTACATGAACTGGCAGTTTTTATCCTTTTTTAGCCTTCTTCAGAGCTTGTATATAAACAAGGGGGGGTGGTGCAAAGCGGTATGTACCGCAGTACAAAAAAGATTTCCCAGCGATGTAAAGCACCACACTGCCCCCCGCTAACTAAATCATAAAAAAAGACTCCTGACATTAGCACAACATGATAACGTTGTGGTTACCTGAAACTGCTGTAATAACCAGGAAAAAAAATACCATTAAATATCAAATGCAACCATCACAACTGAGATCACGCTAATGTGGGTGTCACACTTTTGTCTTATCTTTGTGTGTGTTATCAGTAAGGCAATGGGTTTGTTATTTAAAGTACTTAGACTCTGGTCTAATACTTGCATAGTTTTCCCTCCTCTTCAGAACCTTGTACTGGTCCAATAGCTAAATTAGATTAGATAAATTTAGATTAGATAGAACTTTATAGATCCTTTGGGCAAAGCCGTCAGGAAACTCAGATTCCATTAGAAGCACAAAGACCAGATAAAAGATAAATAATAATAAAAGATAAAAAATTAACTAGCTTATGATGTTGTAATCTATATATAATCATATATAATATTATAGTATATATATTTATATTTGTACAGGTAGAGTTTGATATGTTACAGCAAAGTGATAAGTGATTAAGTGGTAATAGTAACAAAGTAGACGTCCAGTGTCCTAGCTCATGACGTCCTCATCTTCTCTCCTCCTACTACTCCCCCTCCCCCCGAGTGCAGAGTTGTACAGCTTGATGGCTCAGAGGAGGTTTTTTTTTTTTCTGTTTGTCTTAGTCCTTGAGAGGAGTAGCCTACTACTGAACAAGCTATTTTTGGTGTTGATGACAGTATGCAGAGGGTGACAAGGATCTTCCATGATGGCCAGTGGTTTTTGAGTGACCTCTTCTCTGCAACGGTCACCATAGAGTCCAACCTCATTCCGACCATAGAGCTGGCCAGCGGATCAGTTTTTACCAGCCTGGAGGAGTCCCTTTTGATGTGCTGCCACCCCAGCAAATGACAGCATAAAAGAGGACACTGGCGACCACAGACTGGTAGAGGACCCACGGGAGCTTTTCGCAGATGTTGAAAGAATACAGTCTCCTGAGGAAGTATAGCCTGCTCTGGTCCCCCTTTTACAGGTGGTCTGTGTTATATGCCCAGTCTAACTTGTTGTCCAGCCACAGGGCAAGGTAATTGTTGTCTACATTCTCAACCTGA
Source organism: Aulostomus chinensis (assembly GCF_037954235.1). Lineage (NCBI taxonomy): Eukaryota > Metazoa > Chordata > Actinopteri > Syngnathiformes > Aulostomidae > Aulostomus > Aulostomus chinensis. Next base: position 8,683,455 of record NC_141326.1, read on the forward strand.
AGTCCCTTGATCATATCTGGTCATGGGTGTGATCTTGACCTCCCAAAGTCAATGACCAGCTTCTTAGTTTTTTCGGTGTTGAGCTGTAGATGGTTCCTTTGGCACCAGACAAGAAAGTCATTCACCAGACCCCTGTACTTGTCCTCTCGGTCCTCCCTGATACATCCCATGATGGCTGTGTCATCAGCAAACTCTTCTGTATGTGACAGAGCTCTGAGTTTTAACAGAAGTCTGATGTGTATCGGGTGTAAAGGAGAGTGGCCAGCATCGTCCCCTGTGGTGCTCCTGTACTACTGATCACAGTGTCAGATGGGATGTTCTTCAACCTGAAATACTGTGGTCTGTTTGAAATAGAGTTCTATCAGCAATATAAGTGCTACACAGGGTTTTACAGTAAGGTTTGAGTTTACATTTCACTATGACTGTCTTATGTATAGTGACAGATGTTTGATGTCAAAACACAAAGGTGTTTTGTTACCACTGCCCATCTGATCCAGGGAATAGACTATGGCTTCTACCTGAAGTAGGAGGGCAAAGTTGAATGCTGCACAAGACTTGGTCTGCATCACTCTTATGCACCAGGCAATGATGCTTTGAATACGCTTTTGGGTATTTTTATTTCTTTGGTGATCTCCAGAAACTTAAGCTGGATGAAGACTCTGGTTGTGGGCAGCCCCTCATTTCTTATTGTATACATGTATTGACACATTCGCCTGTCAATTTCTCGAAAATTAAATAAAAATTCCATTCAAAGAACTTTGTTTTCCATTACAAACTTCACATATTTTTCCTTAAGTCTGAATTCTTGCTTGTGTTGTACGTCGCTTTGGACAAAAGCGAAGCTAAATGAAATTGTAGAATTGTAGAATATGGAGAGGCAGCAACAACAACAGCATGCACATTCAAACATAAGTACTTCTGTGCACTTTTCCCTCCTCCTCTCCACACTCCACAAACCCAAACACATCACCAACAGCCCACGTGTAGGTAAAAAGCGAGCTAAGCCTAGTACCGTAAATTCCGGACGATAGAGCGCACCGTTATGTAAGCCGCAGATGCTTATTTTAGGGAAAAAAATCTACTTTGTACACGTATAAGCCACACCGGTAAATAAGCTGTGGGTGTCGACCTGGTGACATTATCACGTAAAAAGTAAATTACCGGTGAAATGATTTTCCATCAAAGTCTGATATGGAAACGTAATAATAGAAAACGGAAGGTTTTCTCTGAGTGTAATAGTAATAAAACCACATGTTCTCTCTCCTGTTTTGTCGGTGGATTTATCGGGTTTTTCTGATACGGATTGATTTGCGTCTTGCCAGCTGCAGATCGCCTTAAAATTAATTGAAAGACACTTTAAAGTGCTTGGAAGTGAACAAGTGTCTGTTTTTAATTAGCGAAGGACTTTTAATTTGTTTTAAAAATATAAACCTCAAAAACAAGTACGGTAATTATTTCTGATGTAAAATCCTTTTCATTTAACTTTGCGCAGCTGAGATGCTTTATATTTCTGATGTTCTCTGGAGAACTTAATTGGCTGTTTTCATTCAGAGTTTTGCTTTGAATATTTGTGAAACAATATTAACATTTAAAAGGTTTACTACTATGAAGGAGTGTCTGGGGTCTTTTTCAGAGTCGGGCACGGATGGAGCGCAGGTGGATCGGTGCGGCATCGGTTCCCGTTGTGTGTGTTAACATGAAGTTTAAAAAGGTTAAAACGTTGTAATATGAGATATAGTACAGTATTTACACAGAAAGGTATCACACATTTTTAAAGATTTTTAAATGTTTAATTACTATAAAAAACTAAAAAAATACACAAATGTATGCAATATTTAAAAACGAATACGGTACATACCGCAAATATTGTCACAGTGCTGGTGGTGTTGTTTTACAGGGCTGGTAAAACACAGCCTAACAGGAGAAGTTACCATATTTCCCTTATTCATCTTCCTCCTGAGCACTAAAACCACAGAAGTCCTCATCTTCAGTGTCTGAATTGAACAGTCTCAATATCTCCTCGTTCACTTTATCAGTGTCTCTTCCGTCATCGCTGTCACTGGAGCATGTGTGATCCTCTTCATCAGGCAGCAGTCCAGCCTTTCGAAAGCCATTGGTAATTGTGGAATTTTTGACACGGCTCCACGCTGTCAGGATCCACTGGCACAGTTGTGCAAAAGATGCTTTTCGCATGCGACCAGTCTTGGTAAAGGATTTTTCGCCACTGGTCATCCAATCCTCCCACTCAGCCCGGAGTGCCACTTTAAATGCACCATTCACGCTGATGTCCAGTGGTTGCAAATACTTCGTGGTGCCCCCAGGAATCACAGCTGGAATCGAGTTTGTACTCTTGATGGCAGCTTTCACTGAATCAGTTATATGGGCCCTCATGCTGTCAAAAACGAGCAAAGTTTTTTTGCGGTGAAAAAATCCCCCAAGTCGCTTGCTGTAACACTCTCTTAGCCACTCTTTCATTAGGCTTTCCACCATCCACCCTTTATTGTTGACTTTCACCACGATTCCTTTCGGGAATTTTTCCTTCGGCATTGTCAACCGCTTAAAAATCACCATTGGTGGAAGCTTCTGTCCAGATGCTGTGCAGCTCAGAACACAGGTGAAATGCGTTGTTGGCCAGTTGTTTTCAGTGTGACCGACGATTCACCTTTTTTGTTGACAGTCTTAGTGAGAGGCAGGTCAAACGTCAAAGGCACCTTGTCCATATTTATGATGTCGTCTGGTCCAATGAAATTCTCTGCTATTTTTGTTTGGGTGAATTTGCGGAAGTTTGTTATTTTTTCCTCACAGTCCAAAGGGAGTTGCTGGCATAAAGTAGTGCGTGCCCTGATGGACAGTCCTTTTCTCCTCATAAACCTGAAACATCATGATGGCCCACCTCGAAAATCCGCAGTTTTCATTTCAGTGGCAAATGCTTTGGCTTTCAGTCTGATCTGCACGGTGGAAACACCTCGGCCGCCCGTTCTCTGCGTGTTGACCCAGTCCTCCAGAGCGTTCTCAAGTTCAAGCCACCTGCTATGATGACCTCGGAAAGCTTTTGTCGTCCTTTTGCATTGGGTCAGTTGATCGTGTTGCCGCCTCCAGCGTCTCACCATCGATTCATTTATTCCAAACTTACGTGCTGCAGCTCTATTTCCGTCTGTAACCGCCAGATTGATTGCCTTTAGCTTGAAAGCTGCATCATAAGCATTCCTTCTGCTGCTCTCCATCTTGAGGGTGAGTGCAAATGACTGAAAATATCGTGTGATGCTCTTTTTATACTGCACCGCGGCATGGACTGGACGGTACTTAGAGAAATTATCATAACATTTGGCCACGAATTTCCCTAAGTAAAGTATTTGGAGCTGCTGAAGATTTAGCATACTGCTCCTTTTTCACTGCACCGCGGCATGCACTGGACGCTCTAAGTACAGTACTTAGGGAAATTCCTAGCCAAATGTTATGGTAATTTCTCTAAGTACGGTATTTGGAGCTGCCATCAGGAACAATAGGGAATTACTGCCCGCTGCCGCTGCCCGCCACACCCCAGGGTGAAGGTAAAATCCTTGTATAAGCCACACCAGAGTATAAGCCGCAGGGCATGAAGCGTCAGAAAAAAGTCGCGGCTTATAGTCTGGAATTCACGGTAAATAATCAGTTCATCCATTATGGTGAAGGAATAAATAATAGTTAAAATACCAAGTGTTGTTCAAATAAATAGTTAAAATACACCAAGTGCAAAAAAAAAAAGTCCAGAAACAGTCCAAATAGGGTTCAGCCATTCAATAGTAATGGATGCAGGCACAAAGCTTGACAAGGCTCCATTACTCCTTAATGTTTGGGATCTGTACCTGTGGCCTGAGGGTAGGAGGCAATACTGGCTTTGTAGTGTATGTGTGAGAGATGTCCACTGTGATTTGTGTTGCTTTTTTCTTCGTCCTTTTGCTGTAAATGCTCATGAGCAATTTCTGCTCTTGTCCAATGATTTTGCTGCTTGGTTTTACGATCCTGTTCAGTGGGTTTCTATAGATGTTGGACAGTGCCTCAAACCCGGCTGTGATGTTGAAGGTGATGAAACAGAACACTTTTAGGACCAAAGTAAGATTTTCTCTCATTTATAGACTTTCTTTGCTTTTGAGCCATTCTGGTTCCATCAATCAGCCCCCTGGCACTTTAAATTGGTTAGAGGAATGGATCATTTCAATTCTCATTTCACAGGTATTTGGCACCACCTGCTGTTGCGTATGTATAGACATTTTAATGTCTAGATTATAAAATGATCCCCCTTTTTCAGATGTATTTCAAAGAAAAGAACATAGATTTGTACATGAAACAATATGGTACTTTATCTATGTCAATGTGGCCCTCTTGGAGAAAAAGCTGCCCACCCATGCTGAACCTGCTGTTATCTGTCAATCGACTTTAGCTTCAAGTTAAACACATGTGACTGGCTCTTTCTGCATTGTGGAATCACAAAGAAGTGATGCAGGAGGGGAAAAAATTCTTCCTGATTTAAATCACCTATTTATAAGTACTTTAAAGGCAATCATCACTTTTTGGGTGAAATGTTGCTTTAAATGTACTGTAGAGCAAAATTTCCTCAAATATGCAGGAGAATAAATGCATAAGTAAATTGAGCAGTGTAACCTTCTCATTTTCATCCTTTTCATCTAAACAGCAACCAATTGTTGCAGATCATTTGGAGGGGAACATAAATATAAAGAGTACTGAGGTTGCACAATGAATAACTGAGCACGTTCTGTTAAACTAGAAGGTAACAATTTCCCTCTTTTTATGACATTGTCCAAATCTTGAACCACTGCAGTATTTGCAAGATTTGTAGTTTTTTTTTTTTTTTAGAAGCAATAACAGTTGATTTAAAATCACATTTAAATTCATGCCGCTGTTTAATGCCATTGTGGGATTCCGTGGCCCTGCTGGGTTCAACTTTATACTTGTACAGCTGATTCAGATGGTGGGTAGCGCTCCTGTGGTTAAAAAAGTTTGCACAGATAGTGGAGGTATGTCCTAGAGATAGAGCCCATTGATGTCCATGCAGATGGATGAAAAGATCAAATTATATGGATTTCACCCCTCAATTCTCCTGCATCCATGAAGGCCAAGGGAAATCACTTAATCATCAATTGTTTTGTGCCATTTCAAAAAACAGTTAGCCGAGAGGGTGTAGATTTTAAATTAATCAGAGACTAATGCGTGAGGAAAGGTGAATCTACAGTTATAGAGAGCAAATATGATGAAAACTGAGCGAGGAGGAAAGTGAAAATCTGCTTGCATTGCATGTGTGCTCAGAAAAATCTTGGGTTATGGAGGAAAGAGAAAATACATGCATGCTTTGATTCCAAAATGGAGAACAGAGAAGGAGAAGAAATGGGGAATGACTTGAGGATGAGTCGTGTTCAATTTGCTCCTTTGCTAGCTGCAAAATATATAATTCTATAATAAGGTGAAAAATCAGATGGATTTGCCTGTTACAATGACATCTATCCTATATTCAGCATGCACCTTCACAGCTTAACCATATGTCAATCACTCCATCATCCTCACACCTCTCCGTGCTGAAACTGCCCGGAAGATGAAATCAATTATCTTGCCAGCCCCCTTTTCCTCCCCAAGCTCTTGACCCTGTTGCTTTCTAGCATTTACCATGAATATGGAATTCATGATGTAGATTACATTCTTGATTACAGAACTGCTGTCTTCCTTTTGCTGTGTTAAAAGTAGGTAGATGTAATCGAGGCCCTGTGCAAGGGGATACTATTTTGTGAGCAAAGACAGAAACAGGGAAATGAAAAACCTTGTCTCGTTTCCTGTCTGCTACAGCCACTGTGAGGAATTAAAGCATAAAATGTTCCTCTGGTGATACATACCACTCAGCCTTTAGACAACCATAAACCAAAAACTAAATTGCTTTTTTCACTTTCTGCAAAGACCTGTGCTGAGGAGTGCTCGTTGGTGGCTCATTATACGAGGAAACATACATTTCACTATTTTTTTTTTCATCCCCAGCACACGGAGCAGGCCTGGAAGTCTTATTCAGTGTGTCACACTGATAGCCATCATGCCAGGCCTAATTAGTCCAGAGGAAATACTATCATATTATTGCATTCTACATCCTGTCTGCAACACAGTTAGGCTTCATAAATATTGAAAATGTGAGATACCGAGACTTGAGAAAGCGATTACAACTGAAAAGAATGTTTGACCCCCAAACACATTTACTTGGATGCCTTCCTGCTACATGGGGCAAGGGAAGAGAAGAATGAGGGAACGTGTAGGATCCTCAGCATCACCTGCTCCTCATCTCATCCAGACGAGTGTTGATTGTCCTTCAGCTGGAAGCTACAAGGAAGAAAGGCCAGAGATACAGGCTGGAAAGTCCACCTCAATGTGTTACAAATATATTTGTTAACACTGTTAATGTTAACAGCACATCGTAAGCCATTCTCCTTCATACAATGTGTGTTCCATTGATAGTATGATGTAAATATCAGAGTAGCTGCTGAAGACATTATACATGTGTCCATGTGTGCAGTAACATCCCTGGAGCAAATATTGCTGGATATTAACAATAGAACTAAAACTGAAGGTTTAACCACATCAGAGGGAACAGTGTTCCTGTTGTTTTCTGGCTTTGGGTTCATTTCTATTCCACTCATGCAATGATTTTTGGTCATCATTTTCACAATTAAAAGCTAAAACATAAATAATGTACATCTGTTGATGCTATTCTCTCAAACTAGTTGAACAAAGCTTTAGATGGAGGATCAAATGTGACAATCTTTCTCCTCCTTGCAGATCATATTGTTTGTTTTGGTGTACAGCTGAGTGGTAGGTTGCTTTCAGTTTTTACAATGAGGGATTGTGCAATGGAATTGTCTCCTGTCCTCCTGGAAAGGACTGTCTGGTGCATCCCACATCAAAGGAGATAACATAGGAACCACTGGAACTCCTTTCCTAAGTGTTATGGAGAATCCAAACAGCATTTATAGTGGCAGCCATGGAAGAACTCCCAGGTCATGTCAGATAAGATTCGATAAGACGCAAAAGAGACAACTCGAATGCACCAAGTACAAAAGCCACAGTGCGTAAAGAGCATGCTTCTCTGCTCTTTTCCTCTGCTTCTTGGTGTGGTAACAGAAGTGTCATATTAGTAAGTGCACACATACACATTAGACAGGAAATTGCAACATGTTTAAAATGAGCAGAAGAAATTGGAAGAACTTAAAGGTCACCTGCCATTAAAAAAACATATTTTCATGTTGTTTCTGAAATTAGACAGGTTATCGTGTTCTCATCAGAGTGTAAGAGCTGAGACGAAACACCAAGCTAAACTCTACACAAAAGAAGTGATGAGTCGTCGTTGTAATTTGACTAGTTCACTGGTAACTCCTCCACATTGACATAGAGTGAAAACTAACAAGAAAAATAAAATAAAAAACAAATCTGTAATAATCCTTTGTACAAACCTATTATATTGTATACACAGCCATGAATTAGCTTGCTCTTGTAAATAGTTGACATCCAGAAAAGTTGTTTTTAATCTTAACTTATCTATTTTTTTAATCAAATAAAACTTAATATATTAACTCAAACATATACACAACCAAATGAAACAATTTACAACATTGATTTATCAGTCCTTTCCTTAAGATATGACTGGATTGATGAGCTTATCTGCCACGTGGCTTCCTTCCATTTTCTGCTCTGACTGACAGGATATTGTGTTGCTATCTAACTAACAAAATGGACTTCAAAATAAAAGTCCCAACATCCATCGATTCGACAAGCTCGACATGAACTGCTCTTGAGCTCATACAAGAGAACATCTCTTCAAACAATAGGTGTTGAATAGGTAAAGCCGACATCGTCTGCATGTTTTATGTCACTGATAGCTCTGCGGACATGAGTGTTCGGTATTGCCGAAAGCGGCACATTTAAATCAGCCAAAGTTTTTAGAAAAGTTGACCACCCCCGCGGTCTTGATGAGTCGCTCACGTTGTGGGTAGCTGTGACATTCTTGATCAAATCATACACATGTGAGCCTTTAATTATTTTATGACTGAGAATAATTTCCCCTTGGTCTGACCACGACACAGTGTCTGGAGCCCTAGTAAGTAATGCCAATATGTGCTCCGCGTTTCTCCGACTCCTCTTAGGTATGTGTTTTATGCCTCTCTACCTGCGTTGCGTCACTCCCTGTTTGTACATTGCTGAACGTAGTGCTTTGCTTGCTGTGCTAGCTAAAGTGTGATCATCCCCACTAATTCCTTATTCTTTGACAAATTACCTTACCAAACTACATATCTATTTGCTTTATTTGGCCTAAGTTTAAAGACTATCTGTCTTATAACGACAGCCTTTATTTTTGTAAACTCTCCACTCTAAGCTAGCAATGGCTTACCCCTCTCGCTCTCCTCTCTCTTGCTCAGTGTGCCACATGTTTAGTTACTCCTCAGCCTCCTTTAGAGATTCGGATACATGCATTAAGTGTAGTTTGTTTGTAGCGTTGGAGGCGAGGCTTAGCGAGGTTGAACTGGACCTGCGGCGGCTCCGCACCGATGGATCCAATCAATTAGCCGCTAGAGCTAGCCAGTCCCTGTTAGCTGGTGCGGACCGTCTTAGCTTAGTCCCAACTAGCATAGTCCGAAGCAGAAGCCTGCTGTCAGTGACAAACCACCGCTTCACGTCTCTAACAGGTTCTCCCCACTCGGCGACACACCCGCTGAGAAATCTACTCTGGTAATTGGAAGTTCCATAATGAGAAACGTGAAATTAGCGACACCGGCAACCATAGTCAAGTGCATTCCAGGGGCCAGACATCGACTACGCCAGTCGGAGGTCACAAAAATTAATATTGAGTCGGTGTGTACATTTGCGAAGATGATGTTGGACACCGTAGTGTTCTCTGGACCCCTGCCTAATTGGACCAGCGACGACATGTTTAGCCGCATGTCGTTGTTCAACCGCTGGCTGTCGAGGTGGTGTCCAGCAAACCAAGTGGGCTTCATAGACAATTGGGAAACGTTCTGGGGGAGACCTGGTCTGATTAGGAGGGACGGCATCCATCCCACGTTGGACGGAGCTGCTCTCATTTCCAGAAATATGGCCCAGTTTATAATAGAACCAAAACCCTGACAACCCAGAGTTCAGACCAGGAAGCAGAGCTGCCGTCTTACACGCTTCTCTGCGCATCCATTAGGACAGTTACCCACCCAAAACTACATAGAGACTGTGTCTGTCCCCCGACCCCGTCAGTTTATTCACTCTAATTCTACTTGTAGAGGAGTCAATCGGAAAAACCTAATCAAAATTAACACAACCACTAAATTAACTAAAAAAAAATCTAAAAATTTGATGTGGACTTTTAAATATCAGATCTCTGATGCCAAAACTGAATTGGTAAATGAATTAATATCTGTCAGTTGTATTGACCTGCTCTGTCTCACTGAAACCTGGCTGTGTGATGATGAGTATGTTCGTCTAAATGAATCCACTCCTCCCAGGCACATTAACACTCACATTCCCTGAGGAGGTGGAGTTGCTGCCATTTTTGACAAAAGTTTAGTAATAAATCCCAAACCCAAAACAAGTTTCAATTCATTTGAGAGCCTGATTCTCAGTTTGTCTCATCCAGCCTGGAAAACAATACAGCCACTCTTATTTATGATTGTGTACCGCCCTCCTGGTCCTTACTCTGAATTCTTATCTGAATTCTCAGAGTTTATATCCAGTTTAGTTCTCAAATCAGATAAAGTCATTATTGTAGGTGACTTCAATATTCATGTGGATGTTGATAACGACAGTCTGGGTGCTGCATTTCTCTCTCTTCTTGACACAATTGGTTTTCATCAGTATGTTCATGAACCAACTCACCGCCACGACCACACCCTCGACCTCCTCCTGACATATGGAATTGAAGTTGGATATCTAGTTGTATTTCCACAGAACGTGCTTTTATCAGACCATCAATTAATCACATTTGAATTTATTCTAATCAACTACTCTCCACTCAGGAAAACAGTGGTTTCCAGATGTTTGTCTGATCAGGCTGTAGCTAGATTTAAGGAAGCGATTCCAGTGGCGCTTAGTTCAGTGTCGTCCATCCAAGGAAACAAGCACCTTGGTACAATTCAGAAACCAGACAGCTTAAACAAAAAACCCAGAAGTTAGAGAGAATATGGCACTCCTCCAAACTGGAGGAGTCTCACATCATCTGGCAAGACAGCCTTAAGTTATAAGAAAGCCCTTCGTATAGCGAGAGCAGTCTACTACTCGACACTCATAGTGGTACACAAAAACAACCCCAGGTTCCTCTTCGGTACTGTAGCCAGACTGACAGAGAGCCACAGCTCTACTGAACCAAGCATTCCTGTTTCCCTGAGCAGCAAAGATTTCATGGACTTCTTTAATGACAAAATTGTCCTTATTAGAGAGAAAATTCACCTCCTCCTGCCATCAGCTGACAACATGGCACCTATAACCTCAGAAGCCTGAGAGGCTGCTGGAGGACCAGACGTCCACTTTGACAGTTTTTCTACCGTTAGCCTTGATGAGCTCAGTTAAATAATTTCCTCCTCTAAACCATCCACCTGTCTTCTAGACCCCATCCCAAATAAGCTGCTTAAGGACTCTCTACCCCTCGTTAGCATCTCCCTCTTAGATATGATCAATGTGTCGCTGTTATCTGGTTACGTCCCACAGTCCTTTAAAGTGGCACTAATTAGACCTCTTCTCAAAAAAGCAACCCTGGATCCAGAAGTTTTGGCCAACTATCAAATATCAAATCTTCCTTTTCTCTCCAAAATTCTGGAGAAAGCAGTTGCTAAACAGCTGTGTGACTTTCTCCATAGCAACAGCCTATTAGAGAATTTCCAGTCAGGGTTCAGGATTCATCATAGCACAGAAACAGCCCTCGTCAGAGTTACCAATGACCTCCTACTAGCATCAGATGAGGGACTGGTCTCTGTGCTGGTCTTATTAGATCTTAGTGCAGCTTTTGATACCATTGATCACTATATCCTTATACAGAGACTGGAACATGTCATTGGCATTAAAGGAACTGCACTTAACTGGTTCAGGTCATATTTACTAGGTCGATCTCAGTTCGTACTAACTAATGATAACCCCTCTGAAACCACTGCAGTCACTTATGGTGTTCCTCAAGGCTCTGTGCTTGGACCAATCCTCTTCACCCTTTATCTGCTTCCTCTCGGTCACATTATTAGGAATTGCTCAATTAATTTTCACTGTTATGCTGACGACACACAGCTGTACTTATCAATGCATCCACATGAAATAAATCAGCTGACTAAACTGGAGGCCTGTCTAAAGGAGATAAAAACTTGGATGACCCTTAATTTCCTTTTATTAAACTCCAAAAAAACTGAAGTCATTGTCCTGGGCCCAAAACATCTTAGAGACACCCTATCTAATGAGATAGGTACCCTGGAAGGAATTACCTTGGCCCCCAGCACGACCGTAAGGAACCTAGGAGTTCTCTTCGATCAGGATCTGTCCTTTAACTCCCACATTAAGCAAATTTCTAGGACTGCTTTCTTTCATTTACGTAACATTGCTAGGATCAGACACATCCTGTCTCAAAAGGATGCAGAAAAACTAGTCCATGCCTTTGTCACTTCGAGGCTGGATTACTGCAATTCCCTCCTATCAGGCAGCACCAGTGGACCTACTGGTGCTGCCTCTCTAAAGCCTCTCCAGCTGGTCCAAAATGCTGCTGCCCACGTGTTGACGAGAACTAGTAGAAGAGACCATGTCTCTCTTGTACTGGCTTCTCTGCATTGGCTCCCTTTCAAATTCAGAACAGAATTCAAAATTCTCCTTCTAACATACAAAGTCCTCAACAGTCAGGCACCTCCCTGTTAAAAGGGTTTTCTATGGAGTTTTTCCTCAGTAGATGTGAGGGTCTAAGGGCAGAGGATGTTGTTATGATGCCATGTGAAGCCCTTTGAGACAAACTGTTTGTGAAAACGGGCTATACAAATAAAATTGCCTTGCCTTGCCTTGCCTTGCCTTCATATTTGACAGAGCTCATAGTCCCCTATTATCCAGCTCGAACCCTTTGTTCCCAGAATGCGGGGTTACTGGTGGTTCCTAGAGTTTCTAAAAGTAGAATGGGAGCCAGAGCCTTCAGCTATCAGGCTCCGCTCCTGTGGAACCGTCTCCCAGTTTCGGTCCAGGATGCAGGCACCCTCTTGACCTTTAAGAGCAGACTTAAGACCTTCCTTTTTGATCAGGCTTATAGTTGGGCTGCTTAGGCTGGCCCTTAGATATGCTACTATAGGCTTAGGCTGCTGGGGGATCTCCCATGTTGCACTGGGCTTCTCTCAACTCCTCTCTGTCCTTCTATATTTGTCATATATAAATCATACTCATACATATTACTCAATCATCTTCTTCTCCGGAGCCTTCGGGCTCCCCTCATCCCAGATCCCGGGTGCTGCTGTAGGAGGCTGCAGACCTGAAGAGGCTCAAGCTGCCACCAGTAGCTCCACCTGCTCACGTCCCCGTCTGTCCATCAGTCTCTTCCTTTTCTCTCTGTCTTTATCTCTGTCCCACTCTTTCATTCCGCATAAACGTCTTCCTCCATTATCTGTCTTTGTCTCTGCCCCGCTCTCCTGCTCTCTTTCCCCCCAACCGGTCAAAGCAGAAGGCCGTCCCCATTGAGCCTGGGTCTGCTCGATGTTCCTGCCTGTTAAAAGGAAGGTTTTCGTCACCGCTGTTGCAGGATGTGCTTGCTCATGGAGAATTGTTGGGTGTAAATTCATTGAAGGAGCGTGGTTCTAGACCTGCTCTACCTGGAAAGTGTCATGAGATAACTTTTGTTGTGATTTGGCGCTATACAAATAAAATTGACTTGACTTGAAAATTGACATCATCAACTCTAACTGAGCTGGTGTTCTGCTGCTTCATCAAATCCAGCTGACGTTGGGGAACCAGATACATTTTATCCGCATATTCCATGGCTCCCTCTACTTTCTCTGGACGAGGTCAACAATGAAAGGGATTGTAGCACCCAACAGCGGTAGTAAAAAGCCTCCAGACTGGTTGACAGATTTTCTCTTTTTAACAAGTTTGACTTTTTTGTCTGCAATGAGTCTGATCTGGTTTTTTTTTCTTCTTAAGCTGTCAAGCTATGTTCCCATTTAGCACATTAAGCGCTATTTCACACAGAGAAATGATGAGATCAGACCCCGAATTTGCTATAATGACCCTTCTTTTATTCAGCGGTGACTTATATTGCAGTTCTAGCAGTGGAGGTTTCTTTGAATGTGTGAAAACATCATGACTTTTTTTTTCTAATCTTTTTTTAGGCACATAGACGACCGTCTTCTTAGCCAAAAGATTGCTTCTGAGTCTCAAATGATCAGGGGTCTTTGCTTTATAATCTATGAATAGGTACCCGTAAGCGGCGTCATTGAACGACTCTAAAAAATATTTGCTGTTACCTGGAAACGTCTCTCTCCCTCATAATGAGGTTTGATAACGGTCCCTGGGGATAAACAGATTTTGCACCAGATATATGCAGCTAAGATTTTGATGATGTACATATTTTGTAAAAACATTTTGAACTTCTATATTACCACTGGCGTCATTCATCAAGTCGTCAATAATCAGTAGATTATTTTTTTCAGGCGGTAGTAGAGAATCGTCACGCAGAGAGTCCGGTAAACCCTTCACAAAGTTTATCTCTCTTAGTTTTAAGAGTTGGTCGTACAGTGGCTGCCAAAACGAATAAATGTAAACAACGTTTTCTATAGGGTGTGAAATAACCCGCTGCGTATTTTCTATAATATCTTCAACAAAAAAAGTTTTTTCCACAATTGGATGGGCCGCTCACCACCATGCTAAAGGGGTGTTTTAACTGGGGGTCAAAACCAGAATCCATTTTTAAAAACCTTAAGGCAGAGTGGTGTAATCGGGAAACACCCGGCGCTTGTTATAAACTACCTGAACTCTTTTAACTACCGTGTCATTTTTAAGGTGGAATCGCTTTTTATCGCGCTTGATCGTATCCGACACAGCTGTCAAGTGGACGTCTGTGTTGATATTGGCTGCGAAAGATTGAACCAAGCCCTTCAGGGATTGGGGGGGTGACGGTTTTGGAGTTGACAGAGTTTAATGTCACACCCTTGCATTTAACAGCGGTCTTGCTGCGGTGTGTTTGGTATGCGTAACACTTGGGCCCTCCAGACATAAACTCTGTGATAAAATCCCCATCCTCTAACTCATCTGTTAAATCCCCCAGATACCGACCTGTCGGGGGGACCCACTCCCTTGGGTGAGATGTGAAGATCACAGAGTCTGTGTTGCAGTAAAGCACATGCTCCTGCAGCTTGTCAAGCAGGTTGTAGAGCTCGAGGCGTGCATGCGCGGTGGTCATGGCGCCTATGAACACATTCACGTCTTTCACCCGAACCCCGACACCGTCGGCGTGTGGCCATTGCACCATAGCAACGTCGTCAGAGATAAAACAAAACTGGCTCACTTTGTAATGATCACTAAACATGAGCTGGGTAAACCTCTCAGGGTCTGTGATCAGCTCGCATGTAGCCATGTTAAAACGTGTGCTAAAAGCGAGTTAAGGAGGACTTTGTTACAGCCTCTGACCAGTGTTGTTTTTGGCAGGCATTTTAGATTTAGTTTTAGTCTTAGTCTTTTGGAATAAATGCTTCTTAGTTTTCGTCACATTTTAGTCATTTCTATCCTTGATAGTTTTAGTCGAGTTTTAGTCGAGTTTTAGTCGACGAAAACTCAAAGGTTTTAATCAAATATCAGAGATACCTATGAATAAAGATATGTGTGTATGTACTTAATAGGCCATTACAGGCACAAGAATGAAGCACACTGAAACTGATCGAAACTTCAAAGACAAGTTTTTCCCCTCTTTTTCTTTCTCTACCTTTTACTTTTTTTATTTTGTTGCAGATGCAGACAACACACTGGCACACAATATGAGTATTGTATCACAATAAAATATGATTAAACAAAACATAAAAGCACACTTGACTTCCATATGAAGGACCATATGTCCTACATCTTGGCTTTAGCTGCTGTTATTGGTTAAAGCATCCACGTGTGTTGCTTAGATAGGGAACAGAAGCAGGTCTGAAGACTACGTGTTTCCCAGTCCCACAAACATGGGTCAAAGCATTTTACTTGCCACCCGTCCACAAATGGACAGGGGTTTTTTTTCATAACATGCTAAATTAACAGAAGGTCTGGTTTAAACCAGCCAACATTAGCGGGGCCCCTGGCAGCCCCATTCATTGTAGCTTTAGCATGTAGCACTAGGAAGCGGTCTCTGCGCCACGGGGGAGGTTTAACCACCACCACCACCACCACAAAACTTTAGGCTTAATACAAAACAGAAAATGCATCACAGAGCTGGCCTAACATTGACTAAAGCTATGCTTTAATCATCCCTCTTTTTACGACCACCCGACACCTCTGCTGCTGCTGTGGTGTGTGTCTCGTCCGCTGCAGACAGGCCCAGACCTATCTGAGAGAGGCTTTTAGTGCGTGTGGACTGATGATGGGCGCGTGACCATTCGGACCAACAGCTACAGCTTGCTCCATTCTGATGTTTGAGCTCTTGATTGACATTGCACGCATGTTATACTTGGCGGAAAAAACCCCCGTATGCTTTGAAACTTTGATCGTCCACCCGCTAATAATTTAGTCTTGTCTTGTTCTTGTCAGACGAAAATGTATACAATTTCGTCACATTTTAGTCTTTACAGGACGATGGTGACGTTCGTCTTAGTCTCCATTTCGTCATGGAAAAAAGGGGTCTAACGTCGTCTTTTCCGTTTTCGTCCAGCGTGAAGAAAACAACACTGCTTCTGACTGCTTTGTTGACACAGATTTTGGCCGGGTCAAGTCTGATACCCCTCCTTTTCATCATAGTCGGATATGTATTTCTCACGTTCCTGAGGTGTTGCGGCATTTTTGGGGTAGCCTGAGGCTTCCTGTTTGCATTTCAGGAAGGTCTTGACATATTCTTTAAACAGCGTGTCTGTCTTGTCCGGAAAGTGCCAGACCTCATCAATGTGCAACAAACGATTCCCCTTTTCAAGAGCTTTTTGGAATTCAAAAGAGGCCCACGTCCCAGACAACTGACGCTCTGTGTCACTATGTCTGCACTCGTCTGACTGATTTAGCTCTTCAGCACAGGTACGGCATAGTGGGAACAAGAGCTTGGCGTGAGCCTTGTATGGTAGGACGGGGTGGTAGAGCCCCCGCGGCGGCAGCACGACACATTTAATGAGACCAAAATAGTTTTCAATGTCATGAAAGTTGTTGTGAATAATTTGCGGATGCCTACAGGGTATTGTTTTTTTAAACTGCACTGTGGGGTAAAGGCTGGTGAAGTCGTAGTAGTGAATTTTTTCACCATCCACACACTGGTGGTACAGTTTCATTGCATTTGTACTTCCCCCAAACAATGCATCTCTAGGGTTTAGACGTTCAGGTTTTCTGTATGTGAATAGAAACCTGAAGCATAAACTCCGTAGAAAACCCTTTTAACAGGGAAAAATCTGAGAAACCTCAGGTTGAGCAACAGAGGAGGGACTCCTCACTCAGGACGGACAGACATGCAGTAGACAGAGAAGAAAACAGTTTACAATACAAAATGTGGGAAACATGGAAATGTTAATAACAGTTGAAGAAGGAAGCTTCTGGTAGGGGAGGCAGGGAGAGCAAGCCAGCTTGATGGGGGACTGGATGGCAGACTGGTTCATGGAAGGGGAGCGTGGGCCAGTGTAACAGTCGAGGATAAAAAAGGGGGGGGGTGATGCAGGCAGCGGTTGGAGCAGAGAGATGGAGCTCCGGTGGATCTGTGGAAACACAGAGAGACTGCGAGATACCAAGGCCAAACTACGAAGTGCAACAAGTAATGGTAATGACAGTTCCAAAATGTGCGGGGAGGAGAGGAGAAGAGAGGAGGAGAGGAGAGGAGAGGAGAAGAGAGGGCTCCATGTAACCTGATGTGTCCCCCAGCAGTCTAAGCCTATTGCAGCATAGCTATCAATGGTTCAGAGCTACCTGAACCAGTCCTAACTGAAGGCTCTGTCATAAAGGAAAGTCTAAAGCCTGGACTTAAACGTAGTTAAAGTGTCTGCCTCTCTGACCCATAGAGAGAGCTGGTTCCACAGTAGAGGAGCCCGGAAACTAAGGCTCTACCTCCCAGTCTGTTTTTAGAGATACTGGGAGTCACTGAAAGACCTGCATTCTGGGAGCTGAGTGCTCTGGTAGGACAGTAGGGATTAATGAGTTCTTTCAAATAGGATGGGGCTTTATCATTGAGAGCCTTATAAGTCAGCAGAAGGATTTTGAAGTCAATTCTAGATGCTACAGGAAGCCAGTGGAGAGAAGCTACAATAGGAGAGATGTGTTCTCTCTTCATAACTCCCGTTAAAACCCTTGCTGCAGCTCTCGACCAGCTGGAGACTCTTTAGAGAGTATTTAGGACATCCTGACAAGAGAGAGTTGCAGTGGTCCAGCCTAGAAGTGATAAATGCATGCACCAGTTTCTCAGCATCACTCTGGGAAAGGATATTTCTAATCTTAGCGATACTTTGCAGATGGAAGAAGGTGGTCCTAGTCCCATGCTTTATGTGGGAGCTGAAGGAAAGGTCCTGGTCAAAAATGACTCCAAGGTTCCTTGCACTTGTACTCGGGGTCAGGGTGATGCCATCTAGAGTAGCGATCCGATTAGAGAGTGTGTCCCTGAGGTGTTTTGGTCGAAACACGATGACCTCAGTTTTATCTGAATTTAGCATTAAGAAGTTAGAAGACATCCAGGATTTAATGTCTTTTAGGAAGTCTTGCAGATTAGTAAACTTGCTTGTGTCGTCTGGCCCCATTGACAAGTAAAGTTGTGTGTCGTCCGCATAACAGTGGAAGTTGTTTGAGAGCTTCCGTATCATGTCACCTAATGGGAGCATGTAAAGAGTGAAGAGAATCGGTCCTAAAACTGAACCCTGTGGTACACCATATGTAAGTCTGCTATACTCTGAATAGTCATTACTAACATTAAAAAACTTAAACCTGTCAGATAAGTATGACTTAAACCATTTAAGGGCAGGTCCTTTAATCCCAATTTCATGGTCTAGTCTCTGAAGTAGGATGCTGTGGTCAATGGTGTCAAATGCAGCACTGAGGTCCAAAAGGACAAGAACAGAGAAAAGATCTCTGTCTGAAGCTATAAGAAGATCATTAGAGACTCTGACCAGTGCTGTTTCAGTGCTATGGTGTTCCCTGAATCCAGACTGGAAGTCTTCAAAGAGATCGTTGCCGTGCAGATGTTCATGTAGCTGCTCCAGGACAACCTTCTCAAGAATCTTGGAGATGTAGGGGAGGTTGGATATCGGCCTATAGTTGGCTAACACATCTGGGTCAAGAGAAGGTTTTTTAAGTAAAGGGTTAATGACAGCCAATTTAAAGGCCTGTGGCACATAACCTGTGACTAAGGAATGACTAATTTGGTTCAATATAGAAGTGTTGACAAGAGGGAAGGCATCCTTAAGTAGGCTTGTCGGGATGGGATCCAGCAGACAAGTGGCTGACTTGGAGGAAGTGACTGCAGAAGTTAATTCTGACAGGTCGATTGGGGAGAAGCTGTCCAAGTATGCCCCAAGTCTGGGAGGTGCTTCTATGGGGACTGTAGTCTGTCCTCCATTACTGGCAATCTTTTTTCTAATATTCACAATCTTTTCAGTGAAGACAGATGGAAGTCATTACTGCTGAGAGTTGGGGGGATGCATGGCTCAACAGCACTATGGTTCTTGGTGAGCCTGCCCACGGTGTTGAAGAGGAACTTGGGGTTGTTCTTATTCTTGTCTATTAAGGATGAGTCATAAGCGCTTCTTGCATTACAGAGTTCTTTTTTATATATTAATAAACTATCCTTCCAGGCTTGGCGGACTTCCTCATGCTGGCTGGAATTTGTCTTCCTTTCCAGTTGTCTGGTCTTCTGTTTCAAGGCACGCAGCTCTGGGCTGTACCAGGGAACTATTCTTCTTTGGCTGATAACCTTCTTTTTCAGGGGAGCTACGGCATCAAGTGTCCCAAGGAGTGCTGCTGCAGTGCTGTCCACAAGATAGTCTACCTGCGAGGGGGTGAAATCAGCATAACTTCCCATATGACTACAAGATGTGGCAGCAAGCTCTGCTGGAATAAGCTCCTTAAATCTAGAAACAGCAGTGTCAGATAGACATCTACTGAAGCGGGATTTTTTTCCAGGTAGGAAATAATTTGTTAAATCAATTCAAATGCAATTATGGAGTGATCAGACAAGACGTGTTTTGAGGAAGAACTGTGATGAGGTCAGCTTCTATTCCATAAGTGAGTACTAAATCAAGGATGTGATTAAAAGTGTGAGTGGGTTTGTTTACCCTCTAACAGAAGCCAACAGAATCAAGAAGCGACTTAAACGCAGTGGCCAGAGAATCATCACTGACGTCCACATGGATGTTAAAGTCACCCACTATAATGACTTTCAATGGTTCAATGAGTTCAAAGCCAAGTTAGACAGAAAGTCAGGGAATTCTTCTAAGAACTCAGAATAAGGTGCAGGAGGACGGTACACCACAGCAAGTAAGAGTGGTTTCTCTGGTTTCCAGTCTGGGTGGGAAAAGCTGACAATAAGGCTCTCAAATGAATTATATGAACTATTAAGTCGAGGGTTAATCACCAAATTTGACTGATAAATTGCAGCTACTCCTCCTCCTCTGCCAGTGGTACGAGGTACATGGTAGTTAATGTAACCAGGAGGGAAAGATTCATTTAAACTAACGTATTCATCTTGCTGCACCCAGGTTTCAGGAAGTGCTAATACACCAATCTGATAATTTGTAATTAAATTACACCAATCTGATAATTAGTAATTAAATCGTTCACTAGGAGAGACTTGAATAGGAGAGATCGAATGTTTAGCAAACCACATTTAATAGTTGTATTGGATTGATTTGCTGGAGCAGTGGTTTTAATTTTAACTAAGTTGCTATAAGTTACTCCTCCAGATTTGGGTGTAGGCTTATACAGCCTCGGCAGACACACTCTCTATAGGCTGGGTGGGTGACAACACGAAGGAACCAGCAGAGGGGCATGTTAAACTGCAGCTCTGCCTGCTGGTCTGAACTCTGGGTGCTTGTCAGGGATTAGTATGGCGAATAAATTGGCCTATGTTCCTAGATAAGAGAGATGCATCATCCAAAGTAGGATGGACGCCATCTCTCCGAATCAGACCAGGCTTTCCCCAGAAGGAGCTCCAATTGTCTACATAAGCCACGTTGTTATCTAAGCACCACCTAGACATCCAGCGATGGAATGAACGCATGCGGCTAAACATGTCGTCACTCGCTAAATTGGGCAGCGGGCCAGAGAAAACTATGGAGTTGGACATTGTTTTAGCGTAGTTGCACACCGAAGCCATGTTAACTTTAGTTAATTCCGACTGGCGAAGCCGGTTGTCATTAGCGCCGACATGTATTGCAATATTACTGTATTTAACCTTATGTTTTCCCAGCAGCTTTAGATTTGCCTCAACATCGCCCGCTCTGGCCCCTGGGATGCACTTGCTGGAGTCTCTACCTTCACGTTGTGGAGAACAGAGCTGCCAATGACTAATGTCGGCTTCACAGCGGGGCTGCGAGCAACAGAGCCGACATGTTGAGTTTTACTCTCAGCGGATGTGTCGCTGAGTGGGGAAAAGTGGTTGGAAACATAAAGGGGTTGGTGGGCAAACATGGGCTTACTGTGTCTCAGTTTCCCTCGTGATGTCACCCAGCGGGACTGGCTAGTTCCCAACTGCTCGGGAGCTGCTCGCGGTGGCTAGGCTAGGTGGCTCCGCACCCGCAAAGGTGGACTGAGAAGCACCTGAAGCTAAGGGACTAGCGCTAGTTTCCATGGTGCGGAGCCGGGTCTCTAACTCACTAAGCCTCGCCTCCAGGACTACAAACAAACTACACTTATTACACGTACCATTAACACTAAAGGAGGCAGAGGAGTAACTAAATATCTGGCACATGGAGCAGGAGAGGGAGGGAGAGGTGGGGGGAGAGGCGGAAAGAGAGACAGCAGCCATTGCTAGTATGCTAAGGTGAACGAGTGGACCTGTGGCAAATACAATTAATAGAACAAGGAATTTCAGAGAAAAGTTCTGCTCAAGACTAAGTGACAGAAAACTATGTATTACACCAAAATGTAGTATACAGTGGTGCTTAAAGCGATTCAATTAGCAATACACCTGAGGGAGGATTGAGAGAGTCGAACAACACAGCGACAGTATTACAGGCAGGAAATGACGCAACACGCTCACCGTAAGTCTCGAGGAGCAGCTACAGAACCCCTTAAAACAGATACGTATGTTGAATTACATTTTCAGATTTTATCACACTGGTCCCTTTAACAAGTATGTCATCACAGAAAACAAGACACATCGTGTTTAGAAAGGTTGATATTTATTTAACTCTTCAGAGTATACAGGGAAAAAAAACAACAACAAAACCCCCACATTGAAAATAACCTCACTTTGGCTGCCATGTGTTTGAAATCAAGTGGTGGTCCACACAGTTTGCCCAGAATCCGGGTCCCAGCGGTATGCTGCAATAATAGCTGTCGATGGCTTTTATGGCAGCGTCTGGTTGGGCTAGATGGTGTAAGAGTGTCTCAACGGCTCCTGCTATTTTAGAGGGGCTGATGAGCATTTTCTTTAGATATAGAAAGTTTCTGATTGTGCGCAGGAAATTGTTGTTCCACAACCTCGTCATGATGGCGTCATAATTCCTATCAAAGTACCGATAGGATATATCATCATCACACGTGTGTGGTCCCTTCCACATATCCACGCAGCCACTGTCCCGCTGCTGCGCATGGCACTCCACACGGTCATCCAACCACTGCGACATGATTGATTCGTTTTGCAGCGGAAGTACAACTCTTTTCAGGTGCTCCATAAAGCGGTCTGAAGTCTCACGGTCCATGAAGCGATCATTATTATCCACATATACATCGGCAGGTCCCACTAGAATCTCACAGGGCTGATCCTCTAGTTGACGCGTCGCCACCAATGAATACAAACGTCTCCCCTCATCTACGCACCGAAATGACAGGGTGTTAAAACACAAATGCATTCAAACAAATAGGCATTGGGGGAAAAACGTACCTAGACTCAAACACACATGCGCAGGCACACGTCACTGTTACTGACAGGTTTTAATTGAGAGACATGGAAGGTGGTGTAAATTCTGAGAGTGTTAGGGAGTTCCAGGCAGACAGCAGATGGATTAATGACTATCTTTACTCTGGAGGGTCCACGATAGGGGGGAAAGAGTTGACAAGAATCTGTTTTGAGGGGAATAGTCTTAGAAGAAAGCCAAACCAACTAACCCAAGAGCTACTGGGGGGCTGGGTCTCTGTTTTGAATGAATGAATGAATACTTTATTTCAAACATGTGAACAATACATTACACTTGAAGCACTAATTGATGAAAACCTTTGTATGTTTGAAAAGGAGTAGGATGAAGCTTTAGCTTATAAATCCCCACCCCTTCTCCACTTAGTACCTTGTACAAGAGGTTATCATACTTCCTGTGTATCCTGATTTTTTTTCTTCTCTCTTCCCTCTCTGCTTTTTCCCATTTCTCCAGTTGTCTCTCTTCTTTATTTATTTTTTCACGTTTTTCTTTTTTCTCTCCTTCTCTTAATATGCAAACAAATATGCATCACAAACAAACAAACAACCCCATAACTGCTTGTGTCAAAATAGATAAATAAAATGCAAAAAAAACAAAACAAAACAAAACAACAGAAAAATAAACCAAACCAAACCAAACAACAAATATGAAACCCTTAGTGTTTGTCATACCCTCTTCTTCCCTGTACCTTGTAAATACCATGTGTTTGTACCGCTGTTTGAATATGCTCATGGATGGACATTGTCTGAGCTCCTCCTCTAGTCTGTTCCATAATTTCACTCCACATATTGAAATGCCAAAGGTTTTTGAAGTTGTGCGTGCATTCAGATGTTTTAGATTAAATTCCCCCCTCAGATTATATCCCCCTTCTCTCTGAAAAAAAAGTGCTTGAATGTTTACTGGTAGTGTATTGTTGGTTGCCCTGTACATGATTTGTGCTGTCAGGAAGTGTACCAGATCAGTGAGTTTCAGTATTTTTGATTTTGAGAATAAGGGGTTTGTGTGTTCTCTGTACCCAGTCTTATGAATTATCCCGATTGCTCTTTTCTGCAGAATCGGCAGGGGTTCTAGTGTAGTTTTAGAAGTATTTCCCTAAACCTCTGCACAGTAACTCAAATATGGTAAAATCAGTGAGTTGTAAAGAATGTGGAGTGACTTGAGGTCCAGACAGTGTCTTGCCTTGCTTAGCACTGAGCTGCTTTGTGACAGTTTGCTTCGAACATGCTTTATATGAGGTTTCCATGATATTTTTTCATCCATAATTACACCCAGAAATGTATTTTCATATACCCTTGTAATGTCAACACGTCTATCTATATTATTGCTTTAGTGTTCAATTTACAGTTCCCAAATAGCATGAATTTGGTTTTGTTTAAATTTAAAGATAATTTGTTACTGTCAAACCACCTCTTCAATTTACACATTTCTTCAGTGATACACCCCAGAAGCTCCTGTAAATTCTTCCCTGAACAGAAAATGTTTGTGTCATCTGCAAAAAGTACCAATTTCAATATATAAGAGACATTGCATGTATCATTTATGTAAAGAATAAACAGTTTGGGACCCAGCACTGACCCCTGGGGGATGCCACAGGCAATGTCAAAGCATGATGAGCTACAGTCTCCCAACTTCACAAACTGACTCCGTCCCTTTAAATAACTCTCAACCCAGTGCAAAACTATCCCCCTGATCCCGTACCGTTCCAGTTTATTGATTAACATGTCATGATTAATTGTGTCAAAGGCTTTCTTGAGATCAATGAATATTCCAACTGCATATTGTTTATTTTCTATTGCATTCGTGATTACTTCTATTGATTCCAATAATGCCAGTGATGTTGAACAGTTTGGTCTGAATCCGTACTGATTACCAGTGAGTAATTTATGTTTGACTATGAATTTATCTAATGGATTATTAAATACTTTTTCTAGAATTTTTGAAAATTGTGGTAATAATGAGACGGGTCTATAGTTTGTGAATTGGTGTTTATCTCCAGCTTTACAAAGTGGTACAACTTTAGCTATTTTCATTTTGCTTGGAAATTTACCGGTTTGGAATGATAAATTACAGATGAAAGTTAGTGGTTTTGATATCCCATCAGTGACCCTTTTCACAATTTTCATGTCAATATCGTTGCCATCAGTAGATGTTTTATCTTTACATTTATTTACAATATCAATTATTTCTTTCTGTTCCACTGCTGTGAGGAACATTGAATTAGTGTTTGTATCTATTAAATTATTCTTCCAATCCTGTGATGACGGGGGATCAGGAATCTTGTCAGCCAAGTTTGGTCCAACACTCACAAAGAACTGGTTAAAGCTATTCACTACATCATCCATGATAACCTTTTTGTTATCATTATCTATGAAATACTGAGGATAACATTGTCTAGAGCCATTTTTAATAATGCTGTTTAATATATCCCATATTCCTTTAATATTTTTTACTTTTATGTAGTATCTCATGATAGTATTCCTTTTTACTTTTCCTTATTATACTGATTAATTTATTTTTATATTTTTTATATTTATTTTCAGCCTCTATAGTTCTTTCTTCAATAAATTCTCTGAAGAGTGTGTTTTTCTTTTTACAGGCATTCTGTAACCCCTTCGTGATCCATGGCCGGTCTGAGTATTTAAGTTTCCTGCTGTGTTGTTTAATAGGACAGTTTTTATTACATAATGTAGTAAATATGCTCAAAAATGAGTTGTATGCATTATCAATGTCACTTTCCTTATACACAGCATCCCACATTTGTGCACATAGGTCATTTCTCAGTGCCTCCATAGTTTCATCTGTCCTCAGCCGTCTATAAGTTGTCTTTTCATCTGTCTGATTTCCCTTGAATTCGCCACTGTAAACTGTCAAGACTGGCAAGTGGTCACTGATATCAGTGATCAGTAAACCGCTGGTAGTGTTGTCTTCAATATCATTTGTGAAGATGTTGTCGATTAATGTGGAACAGTGAGGTGTGATTCTGCTAGGCCTGGTGATTTCTGGATAAAGGCTCATGCTGTACATTGTATTTATGAATTCATCTGTTACTTTGTGCTTCTTTGGATTCAGAAGGTCAATATTGAAGTTGCCACAGATGAAGATAACTTTATGATTAGTGTTTGAAAAGGATGCCTCAATCCAGTTATTAAATGATTCTATACTAGAACCTGGTGCCCTATATATGCAGCTGATTATTACATTTTTGTTTTTTTCTCTACAGATTTCAATTGTTATACATTCAAACAGATTGTCAACAGCAGTTGACATATTTCCCACTACCCTTTAGTTCAAGTCTTTGTCCACATATATAGCCACACCTCCTCCGCTTTTGTTCTTTCTATTGATGTGGTTAAGTTCATATCCATCCAACTCGAAATCCATTCCTCTGTCAGCGTTAATCCATGTTTCTGATATGGCAATAATCTTGAATGGTTTTGTGAATTTACTCAAATAATACTTAATATTGCTAAAATTTGCGTCCATACTTCTGCAGTTGAAATGGATTATGGAAAGCTTGTTATACGTTTTAATAGACTGATTGTACTGTTCATCTGTATAGTAACAGCAATTATCAGTGACATTGGAAAAGAAATTATCGTCAGGATCTAAATCGTTTTCTATGTCCAGTACACTATGGTCTGTATATTGAAAAGTTTTCAGTTCCATATTATCCAAATCCAAGGTCCTTTGAGTTGTGTCGTCATGGTTCCCAGATGAAGGTGTATGTGATATTTCCGACTGTGTCATGAGTGTGGAATGGATCATAACTTACAGTCCGGTTCATGAGGCTCACTGGTATCTTTCCAGCTCCCCCATATTCCTGATGATGACAACTTTTGCTTGCTCCGGCGATCCATTCAGCTTGATCAGTACTTTACAGTTGTTTGTCCATGTGCTTTGGATTTTCCCTTGTTTTTTCAGAATGCATGCTTTTCTTGCGATGTCGGAGTTTCGTTTTGTGAGGTGCTCGTTAATGAACACGTTTGTTCCTTTAAGCCTCCTTCCCTGCTTTAACAGTGCCGTCTTGTGTTTCCTGTTTACAAATCTCATGATGATGGCTGATGTATTACCGTCACTTTTCCGGGGCAGAGGGTGGCACGCCTCTATGTTGTTTAAATCCACTTCAATCCCTTTTGAGTGGAGGAAGGCAGCCACCTGTTGCTCTGCCGATCTGTCATCCTGCTCACCGGGCTCCCCCCCATTATCACTGGTCACCGCCCGGGCGTATGACCGGGGTTTGATGCGGAGCACAGTTACAATTACATCATTGATCCTGGAGTATTGCTCCAGATCCGCCACTCTGTTCTCCAGCTCTACCAGACGCCGGTACTTCTCGGCGTTCTGGATCCTGAGAGCCTTCACCTCTTCCAAAAGCTCCAAGAGGCCTTTCTGCTGCTGTTTAACTGCAGCAATCTCCTCAGCCAAAAACTCCAGGGTCTTTTTAAGTTCGTCTCCCTCCTCAGCGGTCATTGCCTTCTTCGGCGGCATGCTGCTGCTAGGTAACGCTACCAATCAGCTGTTAGCCTAGCCACCGGCTAGTTGGCTTGCGAACTTTGCAACTGACGTTGCGCTTAAGTCCGTGTTCCAAAATCAACGTCGTAACCAAGCAGTGTCTAAAACCGGTGATATCAATAGTCAGCTGTTGGTTTAGTCTTATGAGGACTGGAGGAGAATGGTGCGGGTCTGGTTCCAGATATTTTGACATGGGCGTAGATGATGCTGGTTGGATAGAACAGAAAGCACCTCTTCCTGTGAGGGAAACAGAGGGGGTTGACAGCCCAATGTTGCTTCGAAAGGGGATAAACCTGCAGCGGAGCAGACCAGGGAATAATGGGCATATTTAATCCAAGGGAGATAAGAACTCCAGGCAGCAGGGTTGGTGGAGACAACACAGCACAAGGAAGTCCCTAGGTCCTGATTGGCTCTCTCTGTCTGTCTGTTGGTCTGAGGGTGAAAACCAGAAGACTAACTAACTGTGGTCCCAATGCCCTGACAAAAGGCTTGTCAAAACTAAGACATGACCTGAGGTCATCGGTCTAAGACAACGTCCACTGGAATCCCATGGAACAACACCAACATGGTTGGTGACAAGGTCATCAGTTTCCTTGGTAGAGAGAGGCTTGGGGATAGCAAGAAAGTGGTCTGCTTTAGAAAAAATGATCAACTATTATCAGAATGACAGTGTTATCTTGTGAAGGGAGTATGCCCCTGACAAAGTCAAGGGCAATGTGGGACCAAGGTCGACCAGGGACAGGTAAGAGTTGTAGAGGTCCAGGTTGCAGTGAGTGAGAGGTCTTTTAGTGAGCACAAACAGGGCAGGCTTGGCTGAAGACTTGTGTGATCCGATCCACGGAGTGCCACCAGAAGTGCCATTTGAGCAAAGAAATACCAGGATGGCAACGACAATCTATTCACCAGAGTGTGTATACTAAACGGTTTGAACATGGAAATTAAAATATGTATATCTAACTAAAAAATACATGTTAAAGCAATAATGTGCACCTCAATTATGAGAAAATATGTTATTGTAAATTACCAGGATTTGCAATTTGTTGTTGGTACAACAAAGCCAAAAAAAATGCCCATAATGCAGCTCTGACATTGCGCCACTGGGTGGCGCAGGGCAAGTACAGTCTGTCTGGTAGCACCCATAGACTGTGGTAGCACTGCACCGAAGAAGAGAAGTTGGCGGAGAAAGCAAAGGCGGTTCTTTGGAGAAAGCAAGCAAGTGTATCAGACGCCGATTTGAATCCGGTACAAGCTTCCGTCAAAATGTGAAAGTAAGTATTTTGTATAAAAATGTACGTGTTGCCACTGTAAATGAACATCGAATGTGTAAATTGGCTACATTCTCAGTTTAGCTAACATTACTAGCCTCTAGCTAGAAAGTTAGCCCTGCTTTCTGTTTCCTCACAACTTGTTTGACAGTCGCGCATTTAGTCACACAAGCAAAATCTCAGCGTTGCTTCCCTCCTCTGCTGCCCTTGTTCCCCCTGCCCGCCGGCTGTGTTGCTCGGCTGCCCGCCAGCACGCTATTTCACGCGCAGTGGCATGGCATGACATCGGCCATTTTCAAAATGCAACTGTCACAGTGCGCGCGTTTCACATAGATACATGGAATACGTTAATACGCCATGATGGTGCCGTTCGGTATACAGTTTGTGACAGTCTAGACCCCACTGTCACTGTTTGTCCCTAACCCACCTCAATAAGTGCACAATTGTTTGGTGGGATAACATGGACAAACCCGGAAACAACCAGCAACATTAAAGGACATTTATACAACAAAACCATGCATAAAACAAATTACAACCTTCTCCCTCACCAGGGCTCTGAACTGGATCCTAAAAGAGTCAGGGTGGGGCTGGAGCCTTTAAGTAGGCGTTGAAGGCTACGCCCAAATTGGGGCGAATTATTCCCTGTCCGGAGACAGGGGAACTCGAACAGTACATGGACATGTGAATGGGATTGGTCAATGAAGGACACTGGACTTTTGTTTATTGCAAAGTAGCATATATATATGGTCACTGAAGGACATGGTGTTTCTTTGCTGTATGTTAAGGTACACAGAACAATTTGGGAAAACAATACAACTCCCCTTAACTGGTCTTTGGTCTGTCTGGTGGGAGGGGCCATGAGAGGATATAGGGGGTGAGAGTGGGCTTACAAGGCAGTCTGCTGTTAACTCTGCTGGGGTGAGGTGCTCATTGCTGAGGTCCAGAGGTGAATATTGTTTCTCAAAAGTTCTATTATTTCCAAGTTATGATGTTCTTTCTATTGATTAAGCTAAGAGTAAACCATGGTTGATATGCGCATTGACTTATTCTTGTTGAAAGTATTGTGACTGCTAAAACATAGAATATGCATATTTGATTTATTCTTGGAAGTATACTGCTAAAACATAGAATGTACGCGTTTGATCATCGTTAAATATTTTGATTTGCATTTTGCTAAATTAGTTTGTATCTGAGTTATTATGCTTTTGTTGTGAGCTCGTTATTTAGTTTTGATTATTTTTATTACAGACCTCTGGTCCCTTCTGTATATAGCTGCTTTATTATATTTGTGTATCACAACTGGGGAAATAAATATTGTTACAACTTATGCAACTCTGTCGTGTTTTGCCATCAATGGTTTAATGTCTGGGTCTCACACTACCCATACCCGTGTCCGGGGTGTGAAACAGTTGAAAACTTATGTTAAACCCTAGATCTGTTGCATGCCTGTAAAACCACAAGTCGATGCCCAATAAAATATTCTGTATATATATCTGCATGCAGCAAATTTTCTCCTTGGCACTCCCTCCCATGATGCCAGCATTAACCCAATGATTGTATTTTACATATTTAAGTTTTTTTCCCCAACCTGTTGTTGACTATTTTTATTTATAGGGAGGAAAAACCACATGCAGTGCAAGCTCTGTTCATTCACGGGAAACGAGGAAAACCTCATCCGACACTACGAACTGCATCATCGAAGACCTAATCATTGGCCTTGTGTCCATTCCACCTGTGTATGTGTCTTTAGGACTCGGGGAGCTCTGAAATCACATTTATCTAGAGTGCACAGCAAAGGTCAGCAAATTCACCAATCCAGCATAATTTTTAAATGTGAGCTTTGTGATTTCCATGAATTGTGTTCCGAAGGAGATATCACAAAGCATCTTGGAAATCATCTAAAAGTTCAGGAAACATATCCAGTGTCCTTTTTTTAGATTGTCAATTTAAAACAAATAGTTACTCAGGATTTAGTTTACACAGAAGCAGGAAGCACAAAGGGCACACAATCAGTGGCCTAAGGAGTGTGCTTCACTCTCGTGCAAGTGAGTTAGTTGGTGTTCCTGAAGTCACCGGTGAAGCCTCAACATCTTAACAGAGTGATTCTGGCAGCTTTTCAGGGGAGGCTCAAGGAAGTCTTCAGGAGACATGACTTCACAGCAAAATAAAATGGGTACCTCTGTGCAGATGTGCCATAGACTCTTATTGACACCAGCTGTCGGCGGATGTGCCATTCTTGACTCTTATTGTCACTGTTATGTGTAACAGTGAGTGAGTTTCATGTGCAATTCTTGACTTAACAGCAAAATAAAATAGTTGACTCTATTTAGAATTGTATGTTTATTCAAATACAGGTAAATAAATGACTGTGCACTTAATCAGGTTTTGCTGGTTATATGAATTATGAGTAAATGAGCAAATAAAAATCTTTATATTCACAAAATGAAAATTTAATAGTAGTGACTATTAACATAACAGCATAAATATAATTCGTACAATGATGAATTGTCATTTGTACTAATTACACTTACGCTGTCATGTGAATTGTGTCAGGAATTTGCTGTCATTGTCCTAACAATAAAATTTGAGTTAGGACAATGAAAGCAAATTGCTGACACAATTCAAAAGTCTTCCTGCAAAAGGTTGCCTTGAAATTTTAAGTTTTCTCCATTATTCTTTTTTTACAGTGTGGAGTACACACACTGCAGAGCTTGGGAACGCCAACATATATAGACAGACAGCCATTCACACTCATAGCCACGCCTATGATAAATTTAGTGTCCAATTAGCCTAGTCCCCATTTGCATGTCTCTGGACTGTGGGAGGAAGCCAGAGTACCCAAAGAGAACCCATGCAGGCACAGGAAGAACATGCAAACTCCACACAGACAGACCCCTGCCCGAGCCAGGGCTCAAACCTGGCACCTTCTTGCTGTGATGCGACAGTGCTGACCACTGCACCACCGTGCCGCCCTAATAGAAAATCATGGAGCTTATTATGACATAAAGCGAAATACTTTCACTACAGAAATCCGGTCATTACTGTCATAAAGACGAATGTCTTTCTCACAGGCGCCACAATAGCAAAACTTAACAAGAATCAGAAACCATTTCTATTTTAACTGCTCTTTTCCAATATCTGAGCACATAAAACACCATGGCTAAATGCCCAGTACTACCTCTAATATGTGAAATGTCACTGCATCACCAGCCTCAATGGTACTCTGATTTTTGAACTGATAATAATTCAGTCAGTCATACAACTGAGCAAATTAGTCCTGACTTATTTTATTTGAAATGCAACACTTTTAGGGTCTTGAGCATAGAAAATGAACTCTGATTAATTCATAGAGCACGTGTCCAGTGACTGGTAAACAGATGGCTTTATTTGACTCTCTCTGGGCACCAATAGACAACTGTATCATCCTTATTACTGAGTCTTGATTAGTAATTTCACGATTATGAACCAGCAACTGCCGTATATTCACACCAGTATCATTGGAGCTCAGTGTCAGTGTTGCCGACTTCTGAAATTTTCCTCTCATCTCTTCTGTGTGTGTGTGTGTGTGTGTGTGTGTGTGTTACACAGAATAGAGCAGAAACAGTTGAAGTGAATATGACCTTAATTTAACTGACAAAACAAAATTGTATATGGTATCCTCACATACATACAGTAATGCATCCTGACCCCAAAAAACTTTTACCCCGTTTTCACTCGATTTTTAAATGCGTCTCAGGCAATCAGATTACAAGTGACCGCACGAAATACAAGTAATGAAGCAGACACTCAAACCAATTGCTGAAATTGTCTGGGACACATTTGACCATACACATTGTACTGTGAAAATGCAAATGTGTCCTGATGACTTTACAGATAATAACATTATCATTTCAGGATGTGGTAGCTGTTTCTTCTACTTCACATCAAGGTTTTGTCTGCACTAGGAGGAGCTTTGGTTGGCTTTCACTCCCTTTTTAAATGACTGTTTTGAGTGAGGCTAAAAACATGATATTTATCTAAATAACTTCACATTAAAGATTCAACACTTGGATTACTTCAGATGAGTCATCTTTGTCATTAACTTCTGCAGCATTTTGTCACCCCATCCACAAATTCACACGATGTAGGCAAGAGGTAATAAAGTCTGAACTCAAGAGGTCAGCTGGACATATTTAGAGATGCATGATAGAAACAGGGCTAAAGCAATGTGAAGCGGTTATCAGCGTTCTATCTGTGATCTAGTTGCCCAGGACACATTTTAAAGCCAAATGTTAACAGGGTTTTCTTTCCTCCTTCACTGTAAAAAAAAAAAGTTCTAATTTTTACAGTTACAGACTGGCAGCAATTGACAAGTGACCTACTGTATTACTTTTGACAATAGCAGTAATTGCTTTTGCAGAACCGGTGTCTTTACTGTAACTTAAATACATTTAAACACCGTAATTCTAATTGCATTTACAGCACTGGTTTATCTACTGTAAAACTGAATACAATTAAACACTGTATTAACTACTGTATATGGCAATATGGTTGAGTAAATGTTGCTGTTAATTTAATAACAGCTAATCTCTGTAAATCCAGTCTTCTGTAAAATTTAAATACTGTATTGCTGCTTTAATATTAGGACTTGTTTAATTTTTGAATACAGAAAACTAGAATATTTTGAATTACAGTCTTATCAATTATTTAGATAATTAACTAAATTATTTAGAGAACGGGAATGTGCCACAGTAAAATTCCTTACTGTCCATGGGACAGAGAAAATACAAATGTTTCTTGCAGAAAATAAATAAGAATTGTCATATAAATGTTATTTACCATTTTAAAGCTAAAAGTGTGTACACTTGGCACTGGTGCATCAGGCACATGCAATTTGAAGAGAAACCCCTGTATATTTTTGGTCAATGCTGAAAAATGTTTAGTAAACACAATCTCTGTAACCACACCAACAGTAAAATAATAAATATTTATATACATTCAAAGTGCATCTTTAAATTGAAACCATGAAAAACGTAAAACATAAAAAATCCACTGTTGTCCTACAACTGGAGATAATTTCAATTATTGATTAATCCGTCATCTGTTAAAATGTGATGTTTTTCTCATAAATTTGAGTTTGATATTTTTTTGTAAGGGAAGAAAAAAATGAAGACCATCACCAGTGTTTCCCAAGCCAAGTGTAAACAGTGGAATCCCCTTTAGAACCCTGAAATAAAATAAAATAAAGCTATGAATGATGACATTTATTAGTTACTTACTGTGGCAAGTGGGCTGCACGGTGGTGCAGTGGTTAGCACTTTGGCCTCACAGCAAGAAGGTGCCGGGTTCGAGTCCCAGCTCGGGCACGGGATCTTTCTGTGTGGAGTTTGCATGTTCTCCCCGTGTCTGCGTGGGTTCTCTCCGGGTACTCCGGCTTCCTCCCACAGTCCAAAAACATGCAATTGGGGACTAGGTTGATTGGATTCTCTAAATTGACCGTAGGTATGAATGTGAGTGTGAATGGTTGTTCGTCTCTCTATGTTGGCCCTGCGATGGACTGGCGACCTGTCCAGGGTGTACCCCGCCTCTCGCCCGTTGACGCTGGGATAGGCTCCAGCCCCCCCGCGACCCTTAATGTGTAGGAATAAGCGGAAGATGACGATGGATGGATGACTGTGGCAAGTGGAAGGTGGACAAGGAGATCTAAGTTGCCAGACAACGCCACCTGGACAGTTGCGCCCCAGGAAATAGTTAATTTAGTTAAGATTACAGGTAAGAGACGGTTTATGACAACACATAATGAAATCAATGGACAGCGCGAGGGCTTACCACAACAGAACAGAACAAAAATCAAGTGAAGAGGAGAAACTAAATAAAATACCTGATGCACCACACACACACACACACACAAAATTGAGGATCAGTGAACAAATCCCCTCCACCAGGGAGTGGCTCGCCGCCTTGGGCCCGCTGCACCTGTCCAGAAGGAGAGGGAATGTTAAAACAGGCCTTACAATATACAGTTGCCTTAAAACATTCACACATGCTCAACCACGCACAACACACACACACACACACACAAAAGCAGCAGTAAAGTAAAAAAGAGAATTAACAAAAGAAACCGAAACACTAAAAAGATGATAACAAAACCCAAGTGATTTGCAACAAAATAAATCCTATGAACAGGAACTAATAAATCAATTAAAATATAGTGGCAATGTGATGGTCCAGACGCCAGCTCAGTGAGGACCTAGGTGGCCACAAGAAATCCAATTGGGCCAACTGGTGCTACATAACACACAAATCCATTCAACGTCCAGGAGAGCCACAGACAGCCCAAAAGAAAGAGGTAAGATACTAGTGCGGTCCAGGACAGTGGCAGCAGCTTTAATTACTTCAGCCTCACCAGCGCAGCATGACAGAGGGCCACAGGAGGGATACCAACAGGGCACAACCACCCCCCAGGAGAGCACGCCACTGACAGCCTTCCAAACTGCGTTAAGAGCAAGACTGTGTCACCATTGCACAATCTGGCACATGGAATGGAAGAAGGAAACAGTGCAGAGTGCACGTTTCCTGTGTTATGTGAGAGAAAGCGTGCACCTCAATGGCAAACATGCCAGCACAAGGCCCACCACACCAGGTCTCAAATGCTGCAGCAGACCAACTGATCCAGGAGGGATAGTGAAAGGAGGCACAGAAGATACAGCCCCACCATAAAGCAGCGCAGAGCGGCACAGCACCACCCATCAATCAGTGCTCCAGGTGAAATCAATGCAAAGGGAGAGAGAAAACCCAGTACTCCGGCTACATTAGTAATACACTTTGTGTACGAGGGTCTAAGATGTTTGTGCCAGAGAAGTTAAGCTGTAGGAAAGTATTGCACTCAGTCCTGTTCCTGAGCTAAATGTTCTTAACTCCTCTGCCATATCCTTTTTTTCACAGGGTTGCTCCCACATCTATGTTGGTAGTTCAAAGATCCTGATAACTCCTACAAATGCTTGGGATAAGGGATATTTAAATCTGAAAGATTTCCACTTTAAGATTTCTTCTTGAAGTTTCATAAAAGCCTCTGATATCAACCAACCAATACCCCTGTATGGTAGCAGCAGGCTGCAAAGGAAGTGCAATGTCTGTCGTGCAGATCAATTTAATAAGGTAGAGGAAGATGACAAAAGTACTGCAGCTTGCAAACTATTGCCTGTTAAGATGTCAAGAGGAGAGTCAAAACCTACCTTTTCCAACACATTACCATGCCAAATTCAAAGACTTTCACAACAAAAACTCTTATGTAAATGCTGGAGAAGCAAGAGAAAATGTCCAAAAACAGGAACAGAATAGAAGTCATTCCATGTTGAATGACAGAGAAGAGATTTTCTGTCTGAATGAAGGTTTTCTATACTTAAAAAAAATACTAGCTGTGTGACATTCTTTTGTTACAGTATTATTTGATCAATAAAAAAATCAAGCTAATTCTGTGTTCCTGAGCTTGGCAATGTGATCTAGTGGGGTTCAAATAATAATTTGTGAATGGGGTGGCATGGTGGAGCAGTGGTCAGCACTGTCGACTCATAGCAAGAAGGTTCAGGGTGTGTGAGACTGTGAAGCAGGTTATTAGATAATACAGTGCAGTTGCCAGCCAGTTGTTCTAGATTATTCATTTTCTCTGGGTAAAAATACATTTTTTCTCCATGCAGCTCAGTTTCATTACCTCACTGCATGATGTGTCTGCCATATTGGATGGCTAAGTACAGTAACACTACAGGAAAAAGAGTAGGACTAAAGCAAAATTAAAAGTTTGATTAGTTTGATATCTATCTATAAGAAGAAATTTAGTAATAAAGATACACTATAATGATAGATCTTTTTTTGTATATATAGTCTTTTTTTTCTACTTTGGTGAGGTGGGAGGGGATAACTGGCTGAGTAATGATGATTGGCTAAGACAGAGAAAGATTTCATGTTAAGCCAACTAGAGACATCAGGTGGGCAGGTGTTTACAGACAAATCCAGCATGTAGCAGCACACACACACACAAACTAGCAGAAACGGCAAGTCCAGAGTTGCAGGGAAAGATGGCATTTTCAAGATGGAAATATAGGCTCTACTTAGGAGGTTAAAGATACAAATGTACATGTTGAGTGTACGTTATGTCGTCCCAGAGCGAGAGCAAAGAGGCTGTCAACATCCAATGTAAGCAACTCCAATTTAATGAAGCACCTCTTGACGGCCCACGCTTCTACTAAACTAGGCCAGTGGTCAGAAACACCATTGACACCGCTAGTGATGATAGCAAGCCAGGTGCTGTTAACGCAAGCCCTGCTAACAAAGAAGGACACGGAGTCAAGCAGCCAAAGCTGTATTTTTCCTTTCCACAAAAACTTATGTTGTTGAAAACATGCTGCTGTTGTCAACAGTTGATTCAGTCTCCTTCAGAGCCCTCATAGGCAAAAAAAAAAAAAAAAAAATCAAAATTCGGTGACACTTTTAAACTTAAAAGAAAAAAGAGTAACGCAATAGTTACCTCTCCTTGTAACTAGTTACTTTCATAGTGGAGTAACTCAGTTACTAACTCAGTTACTTTTTGGGAGAAGTAACTTGTAACTATAACTAATTACTTTTTCAAAGTAATGTGCCCACCATTGATCATAGCAATGTTATGGTCAATAACCAATCAGGCATTTCCAGCAGTGCTACAAAATATAAATCGTAAACTATGTCACGAAATAGGTCAGCCACTGATACATAGAGTTATGTTCTAGCTCAAAACCTACATTGACAACAAATTACTGCATATATTGCCTCTATAGCTAGCAGCAAAGTTGGCAAATGGGTTTCTTACCTATCCAAAAGAAAGGCTGCTACTTGTGTCCGTTGCTAAACCTTTTAGACTCCACCAGCAAGCAAATGAATCCCCAAGAATCACTCGCATTGCACCAGGCCTTTTATCCTTCTCCCTTTTATCTATTGCTTGATTTACAAAAGAGCTTTTTCTTTTTGCTGTGTTTTCTTCTGGCTCCATACTTGTCCTCCTTGATTCTGCTAACCCAACACTGATCCAGCAAGGCACTGATTCCCGCTTTAGGCTTCCTTTTCTCAGCCTTTTGACGGACAGCTAAGCTGCAGCATCAGGTGCATTCTGGTTTCCGCCTGTTGATGGACAGCTAAATGGGTCAACCATTCCAACTGGTAGCAGTTTTTGATTGGGTGGAGGTAAATTTGGCCCTGCACCCAATACGTATGAGGGATTATGATGCTTCATAACACTGGTTTATCATAGTTTATTGATTACCATCATGACAAATTCAGGGATTATAACAAAAAGTACATAAAACAAGGGAGTATGCTCCCAGATTTCTATCACAGGAGACATGGCTTCCCCTGTGATATAACAGAGGAAAAAGTGAATTCAATTAGTTCACCAAGACAACAAAACAACAACAATAAATTAAAAAAAAAAGTTCTTCAACCACGCCACCCTGGACAAAACACTGCCTGATTTCACCCAGTATGTGGACTGCCCTACCAAGGGAATCAGGGTTATCAACCTCATGTATGCCAACGTGAAGGAAGCATACAGTGCCTCCCCGCTTCCTCCACTGGGAAAAGTCTGACCACAACCTCATCCTGCTCTAGCCTCATTACAAACCTAAGGTAATGAGACTACCCTCCACCACATGCTCCTTCAGGAATTGGTCTCCTGAGGCAGAACAGTCTCTGCGAAACTGCTTTGGTTGCACAAACTGGAGAATACTGCAGGAGTTGGTTCACACTGAGGACATTGAGGACACAATGGACTGCACTACTGACTACATCAGCTTCTACATGGATATTGTCTTGCCCATTCGGACTTAAAGCCGCTTCCCAAAAAACAAGCCTTAGATCACCAGCAACCTCAAGACCCTCCTAAACCAGAAGAAGAGCGCCCTCAGAGATGGTGATCAGCAGAGGCTGAAGCATGTACGCAAAGAACTGAAAATCAAACTCAGGGAGGCTAAGGACAATTACAGAAGGAAGATAGAGCAGAAGCTGCAGCAGAGCAGCCTTAGGGAGGTGTGGGATGGAATGAAGACCATCCACTGGCTGTGGTCCCATGAAGGGGCCAGTGGTGGAGGGGGGCAGACAGCCAGCAAACCAACTCAACATCTTCTTCAACAGGTTTGACCACCCCACCCCCAGCCCTGCTGCTATGTCGGTGGACATTAACATTTATCACAAGGCCACACCTTTCTTCTCACAACCCCCCTTCTCAATAACAAACTCCCCTCTCTGACACCCCCCCCCCCCATCACATCTGCCCAGGTGAGTGGAGAGTTGAGGAGGCTTTGCCCCAGCAAAGCAACAGATCCAAATGGTGTGTCGCCATGACAACTTAAGGCCTGTGCACTGGAGCTCGGACTGAACTGAACTGTGCTTCCTAATATATCCCACCCATGTACAATCCACCTACATTTGCATTTTTGCACTACTGCTTTCATTTGCACTGTTCATTATGTCCATTTTAACATTGCACTATTACTGTATTATACACTTGTTTATACATTTATTATTATTTAGTTTAAGTATTGCCACAGTATTTGTGGAATGTGTGCTGTACT
Source organism: Aulostomus chinensis (assembly GCF_037954235.1). Classification (NCBI taxonomy): domain Eukaryota; kingdom Metazoa; phylum Chordata; class Actinopteri; order Syngnathiformes; family Aulostomidae; genus Aulostomus; species Aulostomus chinensis. Next base: position 8,722,044 of record NC_141326.1, read on the forward strand.
TTATTGGTGTTGCCTCTGGTACTGAATTTCCCTCTGGGATCAATAAAGTATCTATCTATCTATCTATCTATCTATCTATCTATCTATCTATCTATACAAGTAAACAGGAAAATCTGATAGCTAATGGAGACAATGTTTCATACTGACCATGGATTAAATTGCATATTTTTTTTATTCCAGTCTAAAAAGTGTGCCTCTCATACAAATGTGTGCTTTACTGTGTAATTTAACAAACATTCAACAGCACATCCCTGTCTCCTCATGACAAGGTGGTGAAACAGTGTACTAACAAGTCTAAGACTGTCCACAAGGCTTATCCATCTAATGATCCCTGACATTAAGATCACATTGGGGACATAATGTAATTTACCTGCCTCATCAGCTAATGCAGCACAAATCCATTTTTGCCCAAACAGGAAGGACCACATACATTAACTTGATGGCCATGTAGAGTCAAGGGGGATGGACTAATGAGACTAAATGTAATTACTGTCCACCTCCAATTTTTAAACTAAATGAAACCCCCTTGCACTCCAATTTGGAATGTGAATACTGGGACAAGAATAAACCTTCACATCAGCACTCAGTTATGCTACAGGCTTTCTGGATACTGTTTATGCTCTTCATTTGGACTCCCATTAGTTGATGGCTCAGCCGCTGCAGTTTCTCTGACATCCATGAACTAATTTAAGACCAAACTAACAGAAAATCACAAGAGGTGTTGAGTTATTGACATTCTAATGGAATCACACCGAAACTTTCCACTCTGTTTGCTGCTTTGTCAGAGGAGATCAGAATCAAATCAAATAAATGCCCTCCAACCTTCTTTAACCTCTGTCTGCCTGATTTACTGGAAGAAAAACAAAAATGCTTTTTGAACTCTGAAATGGATTGAAAGCAAAAAGAAGTGTTTTCTCTATTTGATCTCCCTCACATTCCCTCTTCCTGTTTCACAATTTATATTCTCCTCATACAAGGTGACTTCCTACTGCTTCATGATTGTAATGCACCATGGAGGTTAAAGTAGCTGTATGATGAGTGGGCTCTTATTTTTTTTTTTCTCTGTACTTCCCTCTCTGTGCTTTTATATCTGACTTCCAAACTTTTGGTCAGATCCTTAAGCACACCTGTTGTCTGCTGAGTGAGCCAAACAACACAACTGCTTAAAGCCACAAGGATGAGTGCAGTACAAACATAAAGGTTGTTAGGATTTAGGATCCTGAAGGAATTTACATGGGAAATCTTCTCTCATGCAGACCCACAAGACAAGAGTAATTTATCGGGACACAAGTTTACCCTCCAGCTTTTCAGTGTGAGTGTTTATTCAAAAGTGTAACTTTTTTGTTATTTTATTTATTACTGAATGTATTAAGAAGAGAACATGGAGCATGTGTGGGAGGTATGAATAATCAACTGGGAATAGACAAATAAAATAATAGAAAAAGGTAAACAATCTTATCGTATCCAACAGCTGTGCTGATACCCTGACAATCTCACACCCATGCATGGTAATGAAAAACCCCTGTCCATGCATTTAAGCTGCTTAAAAATATTTGTAATTTAAGTAGGAGGGGGGGAACCAGGGAGAATGGCATCTTTATCAATGGAGATGCTGCTGCTGCAGGTGACTATGATGCCCAGAAAGGAATTTTGATCTGACAGTGAAGGAATTCCATCCATCCATCCATTTTCGACTGCTTATCCTTTTAAGGGTCAGTGGGGGGGGGGGGGGGGGGGGGGCTGGAGCCTATCCCAGCAGCCATAGGGTGAGAGGCCGGGTACACCCTGGATGGGTCGCCAATCCATCGCAGGGCCAACACATATAGACAGACAACATTCACATGCCATGCCTACAGTCAATTCAGATTATCCAATTACCTTAGTCCCCTCTTGATGTCTCAGGACGTTGGGGGGAAGGTGGAGTACCAGAGAGAACCCATGCAGGGACAGAGAAAATATACAAACTCCACACAGAAAGACCCCATGCCTGAGCCGTGGCTCAAACCCAGAACCTTCTTGCTGTGAGGCGACAGTGCTAACCACTGCACCACCGTGCAGCCCATGAAGGAATTCACAAACTCCAATCAGTTTTTCCAACCAAGCAGCTTCCCCTGCCCCTCTCTCCCCTCCACATGCACTCTCACATGTTCAAGAGTTCATTCCCATTTTATTTAGCATTTTCTCCATTTCTACAAGGCTTTTGAAATATTATCAGACCAAACCCTTTAATTATTCATTAAAACTGAAACAAAAGCACTACTCTATTTTAGGTTTCAACAATTTAGATTCTGCAGAGATGTGCACAATACTGTTTGCAGTTTTATGTACTTGAACTCATTAATAAAGGTATTCTTGAAATGATAGCAATGGTTTATGATTTAAGTGACAAACTCTTGGGAAATCACAAGACTTTAGATAACTCTTGCTCTGTGGGTCATTCTCGTGTCTCTCAGCTCTTTTTTTTTTAATGCCAGACGCTTTCCTTTTTAATTCACCTTTGTAGATGAAGAAGGAAAAAAATGAAATTGGGTGTGTTCAACTTTGAATAGGATATTTTCACCTTGACCTCCCATGAGGTTGGACTTCTGTCTTCCAAACTATGAGAAACCTGATGAATCCTGATTTTGAAGCAGTGAAATTGGATGTATAAAAATTATTTTGAAAAAATAAAGCATATAAAAGAATGCAAACAAAAGCAAGTTTTTGATATTTCTCTGGAGTATATCTGCTTGCTTGAACATGCATTTGTAATTTATGGCTCATAATAGAGACACATAAAATGGACATTGCTTGCCAACACGGATTATCAAATGTTTTTCAAATTGTGAGTAATCAATTTAATACACTTCAATGAAAACCAAAGGCACAGCTGGGAAATCAGCAAAACCTTTCAAAACAGAGGGGCGAGATGGGGCAGATCCAAAGAAAAGTGAAAGACATTACCTGGTGTTTGAATTTAATAATTAACATCATATTTAAAGTGATTGCTTGCCCTAAAAAGTAATTTTACAGCATGGATCAGTCCATTGGATAAGTACATTTTCTTCTGACTTTGAATCAGTGGTTGCTGGTTCCATTTCATGTTTGGAGGAGTTGAAGAGTCCAAATTATTGTACACTGTAATAAAAAAATTGTTGACATTATTTAAAAATTCACTGCAACACTCTGCATTCAGATTTATTTGTTTTCCCAATGATTTGCCATGTAATTGTCCCAACTTCAACAACAGTGTTCATTAATATTATTGAGTTCAATTAATGGACACAACTTGAAATACCTAATTCTGGGAACGGAGATTTGTCTGTTCAGTCAGTCAATAGTGTAATTGGCCCAACTTCAATAACACTGTTGTGCTTATTAATCTAATTTAGTTCTATTAATGGACACAACTTTCAATACCTAACTGAGGCGAAGTAGATTTGTCTGTTCAATCAATAATATTGTTTGCAGCACTACAAAAAGGTAATCAAGAATATGTCAGTTTTTCTTTCCACTATATTCAGTTTTTCCTTTGGCCTACATAACCTAAAGACTTATTTTCTAAAAAAAAAAAAAATACATACTACACTTATACATTTGAAGCACTTTATTCAGCTGTGCCTAAGGATGTACTGTACCAATGAAGAATGAATGAAGTACCTTCAGGCTCAGGCCCTAATTATTATCATTATAAAAACAATAATATGATGATATGATGAAAATATAATATAATATAATATAGTAATATAGCAGTAATAACAATAATGATGATATATGATATAATATAATATAATATATTAATAATAGCAGCAGTAATAATAATAATAATATACATTCTTTTGTATTGCACATGAGTGTCCGGTTGTTATGGGGGCAGGTTATTGGTGCTCAGCCCTCTCCTATAGTCCTTCTGTTGGCCCTCCCCCCCTCCAGTGAGGAGTTTAACAGTTTAATGGCTCGGGGGATGAAGGAGTTCTTCAGTCTGTTGGTCCTGCACTTGGGGAGGAGCAGCCTCTGGCTGAAGAGGCTTCTCTGGCTGGTGGTGACAGTGTGCAGAGGGTGGCTGTCATTGTCCAGGATGTCCAGCAGTTTGTCCAGAGTTCTCCTCTCTGCTACTGTTGCCAGAGGGTCCAGCTTCATCCCGACCACTGAGCTGGCCCGCCTGATCAGCTTCTCCAGCCTGGAGAGGTCTGCCTTCATCACACCCCCCCCCCCCCCCACAGGAGCCTCCTGCAGATGCTGAAGGCTCTCAGCCTCCTCAGGAAGTACATCCTGCTCTGAGTCTTCTTGTATAGCTGCCTTGTGTTGCTTGTCCAGTCCAGCCTAGCCTTTGACTACAATGGTCAAAGTCTGGAAAAACTCTGGCTGGCAAAAACAATGCCCAGCTTGGATAATCATTCCATGAGCATATTCTGTTCCAAACAATTGCACTATACGAGTAACAGAGATTGTGTCAACCTGTGGAAATTTTCTTAACACAGCCGATCTTTGTGCAATGTCCAAAGATCCCTCTTGAACAGCTCCAACTTTCCCAATGTAAAAGGTCAGACTTAAAGAGACTTTGCCCATCCAAGTGGTATGCCATCAACTGCTGATGCTTTGTAGCTAATGAAAGCAGCACATGTTTCATATTGTGCTCATTATGGGCAATTCTTTTGAAAAGACTGTGCTTTGATTCTAATCTCATGGTCCAGAGGTCCACCAAAGGACCATAACAGTGAATGAGGTGTGGGTAATGCTGGATGAAATGATGTTTTGGTTTTAGCACAAAGTCAGGAAACGTGGTTGTAAGAAGTAAGTGATGATCTGATAGCTTGAATGTGATGTAGCTTAATGTTTCCTCTGTGAATCTGTCAGATACAACAATGATCTCCTTTAGATCATCGATATTTCCCATGATGACTCATTCAGGGAACACGACCACCAACCATGAGAGGAAGCAGTTGCAACAACGCCCAATTCTCATGACCATTGCCCCCAATTGACACCTTTGAAAGGGTTGCTTTTGTTAAGATCTTAGGTTTGTTTACCTTATCTGTGTATTTGTATGGAAATGACCTGATGCTGTGATTAAGCCTTTGGAAATTAAATCTGAGAGGCACAATGCCAATTCCACTTGAATAACCCCCTTAAAAAAATTTTGCAAAATATCCGGGGGGAATCCTGTCACAGGATGGAAGAAAGCCAGGTGCTTACTTAACACATACTCTTTTAACTCCAATTATGCCAGTCAGAGCTTGGTTTTGCTTTAGCTCTTCCACAAACTGGTTGTGCTGCTCAACAGTTCTCAAAGAGATATCTCTTGGTTTCACAGTAGCTATTTGACAGTGACTTACCAAACAAACGACAAAACTTGTCCCCAATAAAACTTTCTTGGAACGCTGCCAGACCATGTACTCCGAGATTATCTGCGCAGATACAAAAAAGTTTTGCTCTAAGAGACCTTTCTAAAGCCTCCACAAAACCCCATGATGCTCAACATGCTTTAGATCTTTTATCAGTGGCTCTAAACGTTCTCATACCCAAATCTCTTAACATCAACACTTTTCCCCAAAGCTACCAACTGTATAAAAGTCAAACCTGCCCTGAACTTCGCAGGTAAATTTAGGGCGACCCAATACATGGCAACTATCCAGTGGATCTTTCGTGATGTGCCCAAGGGGTTGCACGCTTCGAATTCATCAACGTAGAGGGCTAAACTGATTTGTACATATTCATCAGAGCAAGCATTGCTCTGCTGAAAATATTGGCCATCCTGGAAAGTCTTATAAACACCAGGTGAGTGTTCCTGACTGAAAAATAATGCACGTGAAAAATCAGGATGTTTCAACAGGTTTTCAAGCACTGGTGTCAATGGTACATAGACAAAGGTGTTTCTACTACCTTGTCTATATAGATATTCTACTGGCTCAATATAAGAAAATCTTTGCTTGAAATACAAATTTCTTCAGTGGTCAGTAGATTGACAGCCTTTCACAAATGTTGCTGTTACTAATGGATTGGATGTAAATAAAGAATTAACTACCTCTTGAACCAGAGTGTTTTCTGCTGGAAGGTTGTGCCTTTCAAGAACAGCTGCTACTGACTGCAAAGCAATGAATTTTGAACATATTAATATATCACAAATTTCCTCAACTTTTCTTTGAACTGCACTTCGTGAGACATGTAAAACAGTCTGCATACAAAGAAGAAGACTTGCAATTTTGTGCTCAACTGCTTCATGACCCAAATTATCTACTCTGTCTTCCTCAGATGCATAACTCGGCTCATCTTGAAAGGACGTTGACGCTTCGACATCAGCTGTGCCAGTTCCAGTACTTGCAACAGGCTGAATCACAGTTCTAAAATTGTTCACTGTATATTGTTTATGTTTTCTACTTTTATGTGAGCTGAATGTTGAGTATGTGTTTGTTTTTAACTCACAAGATAAAAAAGGACATTGAATAGTTTCCTGAATTTTAGGGTGATTTCCTAGATGTCCAAAAAAAATCTTCCTCAGAACATATCTCTTGGAAATCACAACATTCACATTTGAAAGTAAAATTGCATTGATTCTTAACTGATGAAGCTTTGCAATGATAACTTGAGAGATGAGACCTTAGAGCTCCTTGAGTTTTGAAGACACAGACACAGTCCGAGTGAACACATGGCCAATGGTGAGGTCTCCTGTGGTACAGCTGGTGGTGTCTGATGAGACTGTCTTGGTCTGCAGAAAAACTGCAAAACTTGCAGTGCATTTCGACTCAATTGTTTAACCTGAAACATACAAACATAACATTCAAAGAATTAATGCACAGAAAATTACTGAGGCTTCATGAGGCCTAAATGAAATGGATTGGTATACTCATTCTTAACAGTTTCCTACATATACTGGCATTATAGTATCCTATTAAAATCACAACAAATTAACTGTCTCCGATTCTACACATTATCACAACAGAAAATGCAATGTCATAATTTTTCCTGGTGTTTGCTATTGTGTAGAGAAGGAGAGTCCTGGCTCAGATAGGTTAACATGGGTGCCAATCCTAAACTTGTTGCATGGCGCTTCCGCTTCCGTGTGCGGCGCGTCCTGTGTGAACCAGGTGTTAATACTACTGGGGCCATGGCTGCTCCAGGGCTGGAGCCCGGCCGCCTGAGTCTGTTCACGGCAGTTGGACACAAACACAGCGCAGTGCAGTCCGGTGTGCTACACACTTTTCGTTCCGCGGCAGCAGGATCATGGCTCCTGCTGCGGCGAATTCAAGACATTTCACTTGAAATGTTAGCTAGCGAAAGCCGATGGTTATCATTCCAATTAGCACATATGACTAAATATTTCAGCAGAAAAACATTTGTGAAAGTTCCTTTAATTCACTTGTCTCTATGTGTTGGCCCTGCGACGGACTGGTGACCTGTCCAGGGTGTAATCCGCCTTTTGCCCGCAGCCGCTGGGATAGGCTCCAGCCTCTCCGCGATCCTTAACAGGAATAAGCGGAAGACAATGGATGGATGGATGGATGGACTCCCTGTTCACCGTCTTCCAGGTAAGCCTCTGCTCCTGACTTGCTTCCCGTCACTTTTTTTTGTGTGAATGGTTTTGATGACTTTCTGGTTTTAACTTAGTGATAAAATAAATATTATAATTATAATATATTAATATATTATAATATATTATAACTGGAACCACGTCTCTGGCCAAATGAATAGAACAAACCTGTGTGCCAAATATATAAAAAAAAGAACAAACCAATTTCTCTGGGTGAAATTCCCAGGAGGGGGTTGTCGTGCAACTATGTACATTTCTATACACCATATTTGACATCTGTTACTGTGATTACTCACCATACCCTTGCCACAGTGACCATACCTTATAAGAATTCATCAGATCAGTCAGGTTTTTTTTTTTTGTCCAGAAGGAATCTTCACCATCATCTCTTACAAAGTCAGCCAGAATTAGTAGCATCTGTCACTCTTACAGTTGTCAACACGCTTTGTTTAGTTAGCCAGACAATGTATGTTTCTAATTACAATATCTCACAATTTGAAATTGTTAGTTCATATTGAATCTCATCCAAAACGCTACTTCTATTAATGGACGTATTAAGAAAAGTTTATTAATTTATTTGATGCTGATATGCTAACACTTCCCGTTTACTCACTTATTCATTCACCATGCTTCAGCCGAATAGTGGTGGATTGCAGCTTCCTACTACACTAACAATGTAGAAAAGGATGTATTTGTCCAGCTCAAATAGGACAGCAAACAGGTACCTTTCCCCTCAAAATTTGTTGCAACATTATGCCAAATACTGACAAGAAATCAGGCACACATTGTGCTGTTTTTCCACTTCAGATGGATATCAGAAAATAGAAAGGCATTTTGTGCATGTAAGCATGCTGCATGCAGTGATAAGTGGAGAGAGTGATGGAGAGCTCACTGTGGACAAGACAAATGACTACATGTATAATTCCTAACATCTAACATAGTATCTATGAAACATTTCCATCGAATGGAAAGTCTTACTGCTTGTCAACCATGATTAATGTGAAGTCCCTCAAAAATACATCAGAGCAACTTTCAGAAGAAAGGTTAGCAAAAACACAATACAGTGTTTCCCCATCTGTCCCCAATCATCCTTGATGCTTTGTTTCATAAGAATTATGAGAGTTTTCTCTCTGGAGGAAATTGCTTTTACAGCAACCCCATCCCATTCTTTGTGTGTGTGTGTGTGTGCGCGCGTGTGCGTGCTATATCATACTGTATGAGTGCTAGTGTGTGTGGGCGCTATCTCACACTGTATGAGTGCTGACAACCAAATACAGTGTCACCGCTCCTGGACCTAACACAAGGTGATAGCATGACCTGTCACACATTTCCTTCTCTTGGATTATAATTAAATTACTTTTATTCTTGCTGATATCTACCTCTGGGTTTTAGACCAAACGGAAGAACATACTTTAAACCTTTGTCAACTTTATCAGCCGATAGTAGGTCAAGATACTTTATTTAGCAGCACACAAAGCTAAATAGTGCAACATCATTGGAAGCAAGCAAGATGTGCTGCCCCTACATGTTCTTCTCTTGTTAACCTGTATTAAATTAAGGAAGCGTGTGTTCATGTATGTGTATACCTGTGTGCAGAGGGCCACAGGCAGAGCTATTGATCAGTCTCATCAAGGTTCTAGATAGATGAATAGATGAGTTACAAAACCACCATTAATTAAAAATCACTTCTGCCATGAAATACAATCAGAAAAAGAGAGCAAAAAGTCAGTACAAACAAACAAACAAAGAAAAATGATAGTGCTGTATATATTTCTAATGCCTGCTCACTTTGCTTTTCATCTGTGGAGATGTTGAAAGTCCTATAACTAAAGACCTCCTTTAGAATGTAATTATTTTCTTCTTTGTTTTTCAGTAATTTGATTTTGGGAAATTAGATGCATGTTTTATCCATAAGAATAAGAATGCCTTATCACTGAACACATCATCAATAGCCCAAGGCACATGATAAATAAAAGGTTGTAGTGGTGTATACATTTAGCATGTGTTGAGGCATATGCTAACGTGCAGCATATAAAGCACTGGGGTATGGTGATAAAGTCATAAGCAGGTGCAGGTTTGATGATGATCCACAGGCAGGCTCACAGACGGTCCTTGTCAGCACCACTTGAGAGAGTCCCTGCTGTCTCAGACAGGTTGCAGTGTAGCCATGCTTTGCATTAAAATTGCAAGAAACCCTCTTCAACTGCACATAGTCTCTCCATTCACTTTCTAAAGTGCACTGTATATTACCAATTTTTTGTCTTACCCACTTTGTCTGACTTATGTTCTTGTTTTGCCCTGTTCTCTGTCTTTCAGTACAGTTCTCCATCTGACCTCCTACTTTTTATTCATTTAGTTTTTATCTTTTTGGAAAGAGAGGACTACCTATGATTAATGTTTGGTGTGTAGCTGTGTATGTAAGCAATCACAATTCATCCGTGAAGTCTACTCTTGCTGGGTCTGATGGGCATGCCTCTGCACACACAGGCTCCACACTGTCTTCTCCTCCATAAAGCTGATTTCAAATACAGCCATTTCAGAGATGTACTGCAGAGGCATGAAGCAAGCAGGATCAGCGCTCTCTCTCTCTCTTTCTCTCCCTCTCTCAGCTGCTGCTTGCATTTCTTCTGCTTTATAGTGACAAGACACTGTGAGCCATGCCTTGAATACCAATGCAATAATTTCTTGACAGTCTCCCTTTATTTGTCTTTTATCACACTGATAAAGGTGATTTTCACTCTCTGAGTTTGTTTTGTCTTGGCAGAGCAAGCTCATCCTCTCCCTCATTTTGTCTTTCCATCAGCTGTGACTCTCCTATCATCCAAGCCACTCACACATCGCTATGTCTATGCAAAAGTCAGAGAGCATAAGATGATTATGGGAATATGCCATGCAGAAGAGGAACATATTCAGCTAAATTTGAGCAGAGGAGAGCATAAGGGAATAATAGTATGTGAATGTTTGGATACATGTGAATATGTGACTCTTCATCATATAATAAAAGAGAGTAAAGATCTCCATCCATCCATCCATCCATCCATCCATCCATTTTCTTCCACTTATCGTGTTAATGGTTGCGGAGGGGCTGGAGCCTATCCCAGCATCTACGGGCGAGAGGCGGGGTTCACCCTGGACAGGTCGCCAGTCCATCCCAGGGCCAACACATATATAGACAGACAACCATTCACACTCACATTCATACCTACGGTCAATTTAGAGTATCAATCAGCCTCGTCCCCATTTGCATGTCTTTGGATGGTGGGAAGAAGCTGGAGTACCTGGAGAGTAAAGATCTAATGTCAGTTATTCAATATCCATGCAGAATTAAGAATTAAACATACTAGTGAGCTTTTAACCAGAAACACAAAGAAGACTCATGGGGAGATGCGATTGGGTCAGTAAATAATTCTGTATCAGTTTATATAAATATTATGGCCATATTTTGTTGCTAAAGCCCTCTCTGGTTTATGCTGTGTGTGTTGAGATGAATAACGCATAATAGCCAGCTTAGTAGTAGCCTGAAAATGGAATGCTGCATTTTCCTTGATGAGCCCACACAATAGTCCATTAAACTTTTGTCATTCCAAAACAAAAAGTGCTTGCAGAGAGGTTTGAAGCCACTTTAGAAGAAGTCTGGAGCTCACTGTATCAGTGCCAGACACATTTCACACAGGGCTGCAGTCGGACTGTGAGATGACGGGACACGTACTGTGTGATGATAGCAAAACATCCATTATTTCATATTATGCTGAGTCTCAAAACATACTCATAATTGCAATGTTATTCATCTTTTGACAAAAATACACATTCATTGAGATGGATACTCAGAGTACAGATAATTAAAAGTAGTAATGATTCAATATCTTTATTCAAAAGTTAACAGGTCAGGATATTAAATGTTAAACCAAAATTAATGTCAATGCTGTGTTTTTTTATTAATGTAAAACATTCCTCTGTACCAAGAAAAGCTCTTTATAAATAAAACATTATCATTGCACATTATATCAGTCATCATATTTTTAGGGTCATTGCCTTTTACCTATTTTTAATTAAGTTTACAGACAATGTGCTATATCATGGTATGCACTGTTATCAGGACATTGGAATGTATTGAGCGATAGGTCATCCCCTATAGTCTCAGTATGGAAAGCAGACTGGATGGCTCAAAAAGCAAAGCTTTTTCTGCCCTAAGATGCCTTCCCACCTCTTCTTTCTATATCTGGAACAGGAGTTAATTGTTCCCATGATGGTGTCAGGTGGCAGAATTGATCAGCATTAAGGATCATTCCCTGTGACATTACCTCTCCAAAAGGAAAGGCATACTGGATGAGACAAAGGGACTCTCTCTAGGGGTTTTTGTGACATTTAACAAGGTAAAGGATACCCTTTGATTGCTTCTCTCTGTCGGAATCACAAAATCAATACTACGGCATTGCTCATAGTCTTGCTATTAAAGCATACCTAAACAGTTTCAACACTTTAGGACATACTTGACTCCCCTTGGTTTTATTTCACAAGATAATATTATAACAAGGCTCTCAGTTTGAGTGTTAAGTTTATTTTCAGTGCTGGAGATTGTTTCACACATCTGCACAACAGACACATAAACAAAGACAATAAAGGCTGTGGAAAAAAAAACAGCCTTGGCAATATGTTATTAATAACATGACACTCAGTTATCAGTAATTATCATTTGAGACACTTTCAAGTCACCCCAGCATTGATGATTATGTGTAAACCAGTGATAAAATCCGTGTTTTAACAAGGTTCAGCAAAATGAATCATTCAATTCATTCAATCTTGGAGCCTATGGTAGAGCAGCATGTTGCTCTTGTTTTAAGGTTTACTTTATGGGGACAGTGCACATTATTAAACATTATTTTTAATGCATCAGAAGTGGTCAAGGCTATTCTGCTTTGATAGTCCATGGACTGGTGTTAGAAAGTAACCCTAAAATATAAAATCAGGACATAATGATTAAAATTACAAAAGGTATGCAACCATTACTGATCATGATGGACAATAAAATATATCATAAATTTAACAAAAACAAAATATTTAGGATTCTACTATTTATTGTAGGTAATATTTAAAACAAGTAACACAGAAGCTCATAATGCAGGATACTGAAAGAAAGAAAAATAAAAAAACAGCACAAACCACCAAATAAGAAAAAAGTATCAGACACTAGTCAAGTCAGTTGTATTTATACTGCGCTACATTACAACAAAGGTTGTCTAACTACACCTTACAGATGTGTAGTGAAAGAGAATATATACTGTATATGAAGATTACACATATAACTTTAGCAGTCAGTCAGACTCTTAATTACTCAGTGTACCACTCCTCTGCTCATTGTAATGTCTGCATCTTAAAGTTTCCACATTGAAGAAAATGACTGGAAACAAATATAAAAATTGTTGGGAAATTTAATATATTTTCCTTGCCTCAGGCACAATCCATGTCCCAGCTGTAACAATTACAAAGTTAACATACTGTGATTACATATGCCAAATAAATGCAAGAAACCCACACAAACTGCAACAGTTTGGTGGTGTGAGATCTGATACAGATATTACCATCTGCTGTGTTAAAACCTATAGAGGAGAATGTGCATCTAGTATTAAATAAAAGACATGTTACTAGAGAACAAAGCCTATTCTCCATTTGACTTATTTTGATGTGGAATTCTCTGAGCAGGTGGCAAGAGTAATTCAAAGCAATTATGTATGCGTTGCCCTAGATGCACTGTCCTATATATGTGATGTACAGGTAAGAAAAGCAATGGGATTTTTGAAGTACTGTTTTAATATTTTGAAAGGTTATGATCACTAACGGAACAGATTGCAAAACCTGTCCTCCCCGATTTTGCTGGACTTAAAATAAAGTGATCTTGAGTCCTAAAATAAAGCAATCCCAATGTGTATGCAAGCCTTTTCAGGCCTGTGTACATTGATTAAAAAATCATAGAAAGAGAAATTGGATTTCAGAGGCTCTTCTTCACAGGACAAATCAAGACAAAGCTGCAAATATTGCCTTGACCTTCATGAAAAAACCATAGCCTCACTTAATTACCAAAAGGCATATCAACAACAACAACCCAGCTCTGATCCTAAAACACAAGGGTTGCAGAGACTTCAGAGCAAGCCCTGGCATTGCAGAACAAACACCTCTTTGGTCGTGATGTTGATTGGAGTCTGTTTGTGTGTCCATGCATACCTTCCTTGACCTCCTCTGCCATTTCTTTGACAAACACATGAATCCACTGGTCAATGCCACTGACAATATGGCGCTTTTGTGGTACCTAATTTATTACATCAAGACTATGTTGTAGTACCTGTCAGACCTTTTAGAGGGCAGTAGAGCTCTTTAAGAATAGTCTGTTATGTGTAGGGAGGGGGACGTAGACCCAGGTGCAGACAGTGGGAAGGTGCACAAGAGGTTTTTATTTAGATACAGGGACACTGGAGACGGGGGAACTTCAGGCTTGACCACTTGACCTGTGACTGGAGGCTTGACCACTTGACCTGTGACTGGCGGCTTGACCACTTGACCTGTGACTGGCGGCTTGACCACTTGACCTGTGACTGAAGGCTTGACCACTTGACCTGTGACTGGAGGCTTGACCACTTGACTTGTGACTGGAGGCTTGCCCACTTGACTTGTGACTGGACAACTAGCAACTGGAGGCTGGTGAAACATAAACTTGCCAAGACAACATGCACGACGCTCAATGATACACAAACGAAACGCACGTCAATGTACCAACAACCTAACAGGGGAAAACACAGGGGTTAAATACAAGAGAGGAAACAAGACACAGGTGGTGCAATCACCCAGGTGAGACACATGAGGTAATCACAGGAGGGAGGTCAGGAAGATAGGACATGACCACAAAATAAAACGGGAAGCACGAGACAGGGATCGTGACACTGATGCTGCTAATAGTAAGGAGGGGAAAAAAAGATTTCTCTGAATTCTCTCCTCCCAGGGAGTGCCTGAATTACAATTACAAGATACATTTGGAATCCAAATGGTTGTTTGCATTTTTTTTGTAACCCTTGTTTTTTTCAAACACCTGGTGCCAATTTGCTGCGAATCCTGGGCACTACCTGTGCTATTCAGGCCCTACCTAGGGCAGAGGCCCAACTGGGCAGAACACAGAACTGGACTCATGCATCCTACTATACATGGCTCGTTTGCAGAACGCTTCTTGTCACGAGACATAGGAATTTCACCAGTAGGACACAGTGCTTGGGAGGATCATATTATTACCCCCAGTTCTTTCCCCTTCCATCAGGTGCCCCGATTGACCAGCGGAGGTGTTTGCATGTTTTCGTGAGGGATTCCTGTATAGGAAACCGCTGGAGACACAGGAAGGCCCTTTGCTGGCAATTACTTGCAAATGTTATGACAGCTTGTTAGCTTGTTCATTCTGCGGGCAGCTATGGAGGTCACATAGCGAACTGAAGTTTATACCTCTAGGCTTTGCCCTTGTCCACTTTGCCCCCTGCTTTGTCAAGGAGACTTAATTCATGGTGATGAACAATCATCTGTAGGGTTAAAGTGCAACAAGTGCACTGACAATTTTGTGCTGGACCTTGACCCTGAGTGGTCTCTAACCTATAACCTCTTAACTCTACTTATTAATCCTGGTTCATCATGGTTGGATGAGCACTTAATACACTGACTTTGAATTATCAAATTTAAGTCCTGATTTTAATTACTATTTTCTACACAGATTCAATTCAAATCAGATTCCTTGTCTGGTCCTGAGTGAATGAAATATTTTTTGGATAAAAAAATAAAAATAAAGAAGTTGCATGAACAAAGACAGAAACCAAGAAAAGATTAACAGATGGTTTCAGTTGGCAACTTAGGCTTGGATCCCTATGGTGACTTCAGTTAATTAGCATGGACCCAGGTGCACTGCAGTCTAAAGTCCATTTGAAAGAGTGGTCTTGGGCAGGGTCTTATTAACTCAGGTATGGTCTGCAGGAGGTGTGAATGCAACAGTGATTATTGGTATGTGATGTCATCGATTTCTCACCCTACAGATGAAAACAAGTGGCACCTCGCGAGTAGGGTCACAAAGGCATTTCTCAAGCCCTCCTGTCTCCTCTGAAACCATAATGTTTGCGCAACCCTGACCCATTTCATTCACTGAGCTGCCTGTTACATGTTAAAGCAGGAAGTTGACGATATTTGGTGTCATCTCCAAAATAGTGAGAACAGCCAAAATAAGGCATACTCCATTGTTTGCTTGCACTCACTACTTCCCTTGTGGTTTAGGATCAGATCTACATGGAACTTATAGTTATGACTCAAGTAGTCACTTTTTCATCTTTGTTTGCATTGATACTATCGCTACTTTCTGTACTGGACCATGTGCTGATGCAATTGCACTTAAGCATGGAATGATGTTTGTGTAAAAGCTAACAGGCAGGGAAGAGTACAAAAATATACCTAATGTAAAACCAACCTTTATCTCACTGAGTTGATGAGATAACTTCCAGGCTGGATCATTACAATTCCCTCCTTTCAGGCTGCACCAATAAGTCCCTAAAGCCTCTTCAGCTGGTCCAAAATGCTGCTTCCCGTACGTTGACTAGAACTAGCAGAAGAGCTCCTGTACTGGCTTCTCTGCATTGGCTCCCTGTCAAATTTAGAATAGAATTTAAAATTGTCCTTCTAACATACAAAGTCCTCAACAATCAGGCACCTTCATATTTGATAGAGCTCATAGTCCCCTATTATCTAAGTAGAACCATTTGCTCCCAGGATGCAGGGTTACTTGTGGTTCCTAGAGATTCTAAAAGTAGAATGGGACCCAAAGCCTTCAGCTATCAGGCTCCCCTCCTGTGGAACTGCCTTCCAGTTTTGGTCCAGAATGCAGACACCCTCTCTACGTTTAAGAGCAGACTTGAGCCTCACATATTGTTCAAATCCCTTACCTTCACAGTATGGTCTGAGTCAAAATTGACCCAGCCCAAGAATTGCCCTTGTAGCAAGTATTTTCAGTAAATTTATAACCCCCAACCTATTCAGAATGTTTAAATGACCTATTCTACTTCAAAAAATGATTGATTAGTCCTTCCTGAATGTTTCAAAGACCAGGGAAAGTGAATTTTTTAAGTTTTAACACCACTCGTAATTGGTGAAATATGCATTTTGGAGAAAAATAACTATTACACAGGATATTTCATGTAATAAAAAAAGTAATAATGATTTGAATTTATTCTATTCCATCCATCATCCATCCATTTTCTTCCGCTTATTCCTGTTAAGGGTGGTGGGAGCTGGATCCTATCCCAGCAGCTTTCAGGCAAGAGGTGGGGTTCACCCTGGGCAGGTCACCAGTCCATCACATATAGATAGACAAACATTCACACTCACATTCATACCTACGGTCAGTTTAAAGTATCCAATCAGCCTCGTCCCCAATTGCATGTCTTTGGACGGTGGGGAGAAGACGAAGTACCCAGACAGTACTCAGACAGTACCCATGCAGGCACAGGGAGAACATGCAAAGTCCACACAGAAAGACCCCATGTTCAAGCCAGGGCTCAAACCCGGAACCTTCTCACTGTGAGGCGACAGTGCTGACCACTGCACCACCGTGGACGCTTCTTGAGCACGGCCAGGCTCAGATTGCTGCGCTGCCCTCACAAATGCTGCTGCGCTTCTGTGCAGGGGACCTGTTGTCATTTTTGCATGGAAGGAGCCACAAGGGCCTTTCCAAGCTCCTCCAAAAAGAACCTCATCCAGTTCCTCTTGCTTGCCCACCAGGTTGGGTTTAGCTCACTCCAAATCACAAAGGCATTGTACATGGATACGTCAATGATGTTGTGGAATATGACAAGGGGTCAGTGGGCGGTTTTCCCCTTGCAGCTGTATGTGCCTGTGACTTTGTCAAGATTGTCCACTCTGCCCTTTTTGCATTGTAGTCAAGGATGATAGCTGTTTTTTTGTCTTCCCGAGTGCTCATAAGGATCACATTCTTGTTCTTCTTCGGCATGTATGAGACAACTGTGGTGTCCTGAGTAAAGGCAAACATAGAAGAAAAGTCCTCTCTTCCCCTTGTTGCAGTTAGGGCAGGTGGCAGCTCAGGTTTGTTCCTCCTCACAGTGCCAAACATTGTGATTTTTTCTTCAGCAGCACCTGACCCAGCTCATGAGATGTGAAGAAATTATCACAGGTCCTCTCAGCCCTTCTGTCATTTCCAGTAAAACCCACATGCCTTGTTTTAAGGTCATCTTGACCTCTGTCACCTCTTTCCCTCTTTATAAATTCACACCAACATGACATATAAATTTGACCCCACTGGTAGATGTAAAATCCATCGAAATAGATACGGGTCAAATTTGACCCGTAACAGCCTCAAAAGGGTCAAACTGTGTGGCACATATACAAAATGATGTATCAATATTTTAAAATTATTTTCATGTATTTTGGGCCACTTCAGGAAAAGTCATCAAGTTTCAGGCTTAAAGAATGACATTTAGGGTGTTTTTCCTGCTGTCAAAAGTCAAAAAAGGTCAAATTTGACCCAAACAGTATGTAAGGGTTAAGACCTTCCTTTTGAATAAAGCTTATAGTTAGGGCTGCTTAGGCTAGCCGTTAGATATGCTGCTAAAGGCTGAGATCTCCCATGGTGCACTGGGCTTCTCCTCCTCCTCTCTGTCCTCCCGTATGTGTTATAAATAAATCATACTCATATGTGTTACTCATCTTCTTCTCTGGACTCTTCGGGCTCCCCTCATCCCAGATCCCGGGTGCTGCTGAGGGAGGCTATAGACCTGAAGAGGGTCAAGCAGCCACATAGGACCACCTGCTCATGTCCCCATCTGTCCATCAGTCTCTTTCCATTTCTCTCCATCTTTTTCTCTGCCCCTCTCTTTCCTTTTGTATATCTGTCTTTCTCCATTATATGTCTTTGTCTATGCCCTACTGTCCTGCTCTCTTTTCCCCAAACCGGTCAAAGCAGAAGCCCGTCCCCATTGATCCTGCTTGATGTTCCTGCCTGTTAAAAGGAAAGTTTTTGTTGCTGCTGTTGCAGGATGTGCTAGGTCATGGAGAATTGTTGGATGTGAATTCATTGAAGGTGTGTGGTACTAGACCTGCTCGACTTGAAAAGTGTCATGAGATAACTTTTGTTGTGATTTGGCACCATACAAATAAAATTGACTTGACTTGTCTTGACTTGATAATGATAATCATATATTGAACTCCAACTGATGTATTAAGATTTCACTTGTGGTGAGTTATTTTTCTGGCAATAGTCCTACAGGAAAAGGAACAAAAAGGCCTGAACATTGTCCTTGCCTTGCTCACAGCTGATAAGTCTATGAGTGATGGAACAGCCAAGTATTGACCAAGTAGACATGAATGATAGAGCTTCAAAAGAGTCCATTTGAATTTTGACTGTCAGGACTTGAAGGTCTAGTCTTCTGTGCTCTAATGGTGCCAGCAAGAAGGCTCTTCATTTATACATTGGTACAGGGATATGAAAGCTTTGACATACATACAGATACAACCGCCTCAAATTTCCCTTCCCAGCCAGAGGCCAGCCGGTCTCCAGCCAGTTTCCAGCCACTGGGAGTCCCCCCCTTGAGGGTGTGCCCAGAATCCACTATAAACACGCCCATTTATTCAATCGCAGGGTGTCACCAGGAGATGGCAGAAGATTTTTACTATTCGGCATTCATCTTCTGCTTTAGTTTTGCTTTAATACACATTTTCAATTTGCAAATAGATAATACCTAATTTTTTCTCTTACAGTATACTGTATGCGTACATACATGTATACCAGTCCCTCCAAGATTTTGCAGAGTTTTTTTGTGATTGTGCGATCAAAAAAGCTTGATTTTGCGGCGGCTTTTCTCAAAAATTGTGCTATAATTTCTGAGGTTTTATGTGAGGTTTTATGTGAGTTTTTGCAGTAAAATTGCAGTAATTGGCAAAAATTGCAAGTCAATAAAAAATGCAATTTTAAAAAAACAAACTAATGTAAAAAAAGTGGTATATAATCACTTCCTTTATGATAATAAGCATACCTCAAACTACAGAAACAGTCAAAATATTTAGTTCTCATCTTTTTTTAAGATTGTTTACATGAAGTTTGCTTTTAAATTATCAACAAAAATGATGATGTAATTTTACTTAAGATGCGCTGGAACAGAGACGGAGCTGCAGCAGAGATGCTGGAGAACTCCTGTCCCTCTCATGTTGTGTATTTTCTCATCAATGTCACATATGCAGATACAGACATTATAATCACTGAAAAAAACTCATATGATACTGATTTGACTGTCTATTTCCCGTTTCGTGCTCATGCCAGCATGAGCAGCGGGAGAGTTGCAGCGGTTCTGCGTGTCTGCTGCAGCGCGTCATCTGGAGATTCCAGGGCTTGCCAGTGATTTACGCGACAGGCGCGCAGCTCTCAGCAAAAATAGACAAGGTGGACAGTTAGCCAGTGGACAGTCATATTAGTATTGGTTGAATATGTGTACATTTTTGTGATCGCAAGATTTCCAGGAGGGACTTATGATGTACATTTTGATGCTTGAGGGAGGTGGGAAAGTTGGCTTATCCACAAATGTAATGGAAACAATGAGTGAAGTCTATGAAGTAGCCGCAACACAATATTAATATCTGTGGCACAAATTGTTTTTTAATTTCTGGAGGTACGCACTTCCCTCATCCCTCCACCTCCGTCATTCTGTACTCTAGGACTGTCACGACCCCTGTCTCGTGCTTCCTGTTTTATTTTGTAGTCATGTCCTGCCTTCCTGACCCATCTCCTGTGAGTACCTCATGTGTCTCACCTGGGTGATTGCACCACCTGTGTCTTGTTTCCCCTCTTGCATTTAACCTGTGTGTTTTCCTCGGTTAGGTTGTTGGGTCATTGTTGTTGTCGTTCGCTGTTGCTCGCTGTCTGTGTCTGTGTCGTCTTTAATAATCATGTTCATGGTCTGTCTTAAGTTTGTCAGTCACCGGTCAAGTCTCCAGCCTCACGCCTTGTCTCCAGTCGTCAAGTCTCCCTGTCTCCAGTCGTCAGGTGTCAAGTCTACAGTTGTCAAGTCTCAAGTTCCCCCGTCTCAAGTTTCCCCGTCTCCTAATTAAAATCTCTTGTGCACCTTCCCACTGTCTGCGCCTGGGTCTACTTCCCCCTCACCCCCCCTGCACGTGACAGAATGACCCAACCAACAAAGACCCAGTGGACAAGTCCCCCCCCACGTATAATGACTCTTTTTGAGTACTTTGCTATGATGGCAAAAAGGACTCTAGACAGGGAGTCACAAGGGGAGGAGGACTTCACGGGCACCGGGCTGGCCTTCGGGGGTCCTTGTTCGGTGCAGCGAGCCCGCAGGTCGGCTTGGTCCCCATCCGGGAGTCCCAGGAGCTCCCAGCCTGAGGGAGGTGAGAGGGCTGGCCACCTTCGTGCTCCTAGGCAGCCAGGTCCAGCCCTCATCCCAAGCCCAGCAGCTGCTACCCCTGCTCCGCCGGCAAGGGTCCTGGTGGGCGTAAATCCTGTTCTGGCGCCAAGGGTTCTGGCGGGCACTATCCCTATCCCAGTGGCTGCTACACCTTCTCCGCTGCCACGGGTCCTGGCAGGCATCACTCCTGTTCCGGCGCCGAGGGTCCTGGCTGGCACTACTTCTGCTCCGAGGGTCCAGGCGGACGCCTCTCTTGCTCCTGCCGCGAGGGTCCAGGCGGACGCCTCTCTTGCTCCTGCCACGAGGGTCCAGGCAGACGCCTCTTGCTCCTGCCGCGAGGGTCCAGGCGGACGCCTCTCTTGCTCCTGTGGCTCTTCTTGGCACCTTGGGCCTCCCCCCAGGTGCTCTGTGCCTCCTGGTGTGGCCCCCCGACTCTCTGTGGTCTGCGCGGCCTCCCGGCCGCCCCCCGACTCTCTGTGGTCTCTGCGGCCTCCCGGCCGCCCCCTGACTCTCTGTGGTCTCTGCGCCCCCCCCTGACACTGTTTTGTGGTTCTGCCCACAGGTGTGGTGAGTGAGTGGGTTTTGTTGTTTGATTCACTGATGTTTTCTTGCCCTTTCCCGCCTCCTGGCCACCCTCCACCCACCCTGGTGTCGTTTTTTTTTGGGGGGGGGTTTTGGGCTGTCTGAGAGCCAGCCCTGGGGGGGGGGGGGTTCTGTCACGATCCCTGTCTCATGCTTCTTTTTTTATTTTGCAGTCATGTCCTGTCTTCCTGACCTCCCTCCTGTGATTACCTCATGTGTCTCACCTGGGTGATTGGACCACCTGTGTCTTGTTTCCCTTCTTGTATTTAACCTGTGTGTTTTCCTCGGTTAGGTTGTTGGGTCATTGTTGTTCGCTGTTGCTGTGTCTGTGTCTGTTCTGTCTTGTATGTTCATGTTCATGGTCTGTTTTAAATTTGTCAGTCACCGGTCAAGTCTCCAGCCTCACGCCCCGTCTCCCCGTCTACAGTCGTCAGATCTCAAATTCCCCCGTCTCAAGTTTCCCCCTCTCCGAATAAAAATCTCTTGTGCACCTTCCCACTGTGCACCTGGGTCTACGTTCCCTTCACTCCCCCCGCACATGACAAGGACAATGTGGGGGCTGGGAACCTGTTTGGCTGGCGACCACCCATTAAGTTAGAACAAAAGGATACTGTCATGGTAATGACTGTTTCCCTTTCCAAGAGAAGCTACAATTCTACAATTCTACAATTTCATTTAGCAGACGCTTTTGTCGAAAGCGACGTATAACACAAGCAAGAATTCAGACTTAAGGAAAAACCCATAGGAAGCGCAAAAGTGCTTCAGTTGTGATTTGGTCACAGGTATTGCCATCTAGTGGCAGAAGAAGTGTCGCCCCCCCCCTCCCTTTTTTTTTTTTTTTTGGACAAACATACAACATCACACAACACAGTTAGTGCTACATAATCACTAAGTGCTGGGTCTTGGACCCTCTGACTTATTCTACCCCAAAGAGGAGAAGAGTCAGCTTAAGTGCCTAGGTGCTCTCTGAACAATTGAGTCTTCAATTGTCTCTTAAAAGTAGAAAGGGACTCAGCAGAACGCACAGAGTTCGGTAGTTCGTTCCACCATTTGGGAACAACAGAAGAGAAGAGTCTGGCTAGAGATTTGGAGCAGTGCTGGGCTGGAAGCACCAGGCGTCTTTCGCATGCAGAGCGTAGTGGGCGAGAAGGAGAGTAGACGTGGATCAGGGATTCCAGGTAGGCTTGAGCTGTTCTTGTGATTGTTTTGGAAGCCAAGAGAAGTGCCTTGAATTTGATCCTGGCTGCCACTGGAAGCCAGTGAAGAGAAACCAGCAGCGGGGTGACATGTGCCCTTTAGGGCTGGTTGAAGACCAGACGTGCTGCTGCATTCTGGATCATCTGCAGAGGCTTGAATGAGCCTGCAGGGAGGCCTGCCAGAAGAGAGTTGCAGTAGTCAATGCGTGAGATGACAAGAGCCTGAACCAGAATCTGTGTGGGTGTCTGCAATTGCGGAAAGGCAGCCGCAAATTTGACCAAGAAATAGTCTGACAGGTGGAGTGGGGTAACTGTCACATCTGTTATGGAGCAGTTACGAGTCAGCACCAAATCAAGGACTTTACCAGCTTTGTGGCTGGGAGGAGAAGGAGCTAGTTCAAGTGCAAAGGAGGAGATGAGTACCAGGAAGTCGTTTGCCAGAGTTCTGTCAAGGTGAATGTTCATGTCTCCCATGACAATCAGTGGTGTGCCATCATCAGGGATGCCAGAGAGTAACATGTCCATCTCAGAGACAAAGCCATCCAGATTACCCGCTGGTGGGCGGTACACAACCAGAACATATGCTTTGATGGGAGCAGTGACACTTAAAGCATGATATTCAAATGTTGTCTCGCTGTTCGACGGACGAAGTGCAGAAAAAGACCAGTTCTCAGGAATGAGCATGCCAGCACCGCCTCCTCGACCAGTAGAGCGAGGGGTGTGGCTTAGTGTGGCGGACTCAGAGAGTGCAGCTGGGGTAGCTGTGTTTAAAGCAGCGGATAATATCGAGTTAGATCAATCTCATCATCAACAAATGAACAAAGTATTCACAAAATGTATATTGGGATTTATATACAAATATCTCCCAACTCAAAATATTTTTCAATACACACAAAAATGTCTGTCCTTAAAAGTAGAAATAATCCACAAATAAATTAATTAAATTCACGAATGTATTTCTGATGCACGCACAAATATTACTTGTTTTAAAATGGATTCAAACAACTTATAATTATATTCAAACTGTGTTTGCCTCTGATGTTCAAGTGTGAAGAGTTTTAAATCGTGTGCAGTTTTTTTTCTCATGGCTCATAGCCGTTGTAAGGTCGCTGGGCACACAAAACAGGTTCCACCCATATATTATAAACATCAGCTAAACCATGGAAAGTCAGGGGGCATGAATTAAGTGTCTGAAACATTTAATTGGCGACAGTGACAGCTGTCATTGCATGGCAGAGCGCAGTTTGTGAGGGATTGCGCAATCAAAGGTGAGGCTTAGCTTGCTTCTGCCTCACTATGCGTCTCTTCCCCGTATTTGAATGGAAATGCGAAGATTCAGCGATTTTTAAAATTAGTTTATAGTTCAAACCATTTTGATAACTATAACCATTTCATTTATTTGTTTATTATATATTTTATTTTTTCCATGAAGACAGGTGAGGCTCTGCCTCCCCTGCGTCTCCTGACCGCACGTCACTGGTGCGCTGGGTGCCTCTTCACAGGTGGACAGAGATGTGGAGAAAATGGCATGATGAGCAGATCTAAGAAGTTTGTGAGCGAGCACTACAATAATGTGGATGATTAAGCTTAAAACCTGCAGATGGACAAGCAGTTTTTCTTACAGCGACGTAGGCTATGTGCGGATCTAATGAACAACAAAGAAGACTCAGTAAAGCCGTAGCGTGATAATGGTTGATGACCTTAATAGCCTAATAAAAGATGTGTTGTGTGGGAAGCGCACTCCCTTGTACACTGTAAACCCGGATAAGTAGACTCTACTTAAAAAAAAATCAAGGTAACTCGTTACCTTAAATTTTTTAAGTAATGAAGCATTAGTTGAGTAAGTGAAGTGGACTACGTTCAATGTACTTTAAGTTCCTAATGGAATGGAATAGAACATTTAAGTTGAATACACTAATAATCGAGTTACAGTAACTGAAGATACTTAGCTTAAACAATCATTCCCCACCCATTTATTTAACTCTGCTTTTTTAGTAAGCATTACTCCATTACTAATTCAAACAAATTGTATATTCTAACTGACCAAACTTAACTTTTCAATTCCTGAAACTCAAAATATGTCTTTAAATCAATAGAGCCATGTAAAATACAGGGACTGCAACATTACATTGATCCAATTCTTTTTAATTGACCATATCTTTTTTCAAAAACAAAAGAAATAAACAAAGCCATGGCCTAATAGGCCACAGTGATTCCTCAGAGATGGCATGAAAAGATCTTTCTCACAAACTGGTACTCGTTGCATTGTGGTGTGAGTGATGTTTTCCTGTTCACGGCAAAGGATCCCCACTGGCACGTCATTGCACGAACCTTCCTCATCATCAGCGTCCTGAAAGAAGGAGCAGGGCATGATCACGTTACCATGACAACACAGCGCTACAAACAGCCTCAATAAGTAAAAACACAGCCCACATGTCCGCCCTGTTCAGTGTCCACCCACTGTCCAGTGCAGAAACCGCTACACTCAGGACAGGTGGAAGGGGTTTGCCTCCTCCAGTGAAGCTGGAGCAGTGAGCTCGAGTCCGGTGTTTTGTTTGTTTTTTTCAACCAAAAGCGGACGGTCGCTGGACATGTCGGGCCAAAGCGCAATTGTTACTGTATAACTGGGCAGACACCACGTACTCACACTGTGTCCCACAATATGGACTCCCATAGCAATTCAGCTGCGGCAACTTACCGGGACGTTGTCTTCTCTGTCTCAAAAAGTTCAGA